>NC_060185.1:38867444-38957444 GCF_021184085.1 Oncorhynchus gorbuscha
GTGCTCCCCACATCCTGAACTACGTGGGGACCCAGGTGACGGTGCGTCGCTGTGACGGCTCGTTGGTGTACAGCAGCGTGTCTCCCTACCCTGCCCTGCTGCACGAGTACAGCGCCTCCTCTCGCTGGGAGGACGCACTGCGCCTCTGCCGCTTTGCCAAGGTAACACACACCTGACAGGAGTGGCAACTGATAGGGGACATTCCCTGGTGACTCCCTGGTCCCGTGTAGCACAGAGCACACATCATATTCAACTCCAAATGTTGTACAAAACACATCTTTAAAAAACTCTTTACATTTATGATGACAATGGAATAATGGTCTGGAATATGCCAGTGTCAAGCAATGTGTAACACCAGGCCTGCTGTCTCCCTGGCCCTGCTCCTATCCTACCCAGGAGAGGGGGCTGATCTGTGCCCTGAGCCCTTCTCTTAAAGCCAGTTATTTAGAATAAATGGTGTAATTAGCGGCCTGTAATTGCTAGCACATTGTGGGCTGCAGCAGAGCAGTGCAGGGCAAGAGGGACCAGAGAACCAGAGCCCGGGTCCCAGGGGAAACACTCAACCCCGAGAGGGGCCACAGGTCTGGTCCTGGGGGGGTTGGTGATAGGGGGGTTAGGGGCCTGAGGGAATATTGAATGGGATTCCTCCAGGGTTCTAGTGTTCTGATAGACCTTATGGCTTCCCCCACTATAGTGTGGGAACAACAGTCAGCGTGGGGTGTGTGTTTGTCTCAATATCTTGTCTCAGTGTCGGTGTGTCAAATTTCTGTACTCATGTCTGTCTGATTGTTTCATGTCTTTGTCCGTGACGTTCCTCTGTTGGTGTCTCGCACCCCCTCACTGAGTCTCTGTGTACTAGACCTCTGAGGAAGAGGTGAGTCTCTCTCTCTCGTTCATTTACATCTTTCTACGTCTCCCTTTTACCCCTGTTCTGGTCTTTGTCATTCTCCTCTTGTCTTCTTCCTCCTATCCCTTACTTTAGTTCTGGTTTCTCTCCTCATCTGCTCACTACTCCACCGTATACAGTATGGACCATATACACACATGAAGATATTGCCTGGATACTTCAAGAGAACGTAGTCCTTCAGTGTGTGTTTGTTGGTTGGGGTTGATGTCTGTGTGCGTGCCATGAATGAGTGTGTGTGCCCACTGCCCATGTGTGTTTACTTTCTAGTTGGTGTGTGTTTGTCTGTAAGATGGTGTATGTAAATGACGTGTCCTGCAGCCCTGGGCCTTGGCATGGTGAAGGGTCCATGACGAAGCCACTGGAGTGGAGCTTTTAACGAGACACGGCCAGCAGCTTTTAATTAGTTTCTAATTAGCGTGGGTGACACCATTTACCGTATTTAACCTCCCCAACACACACACACACAGCCAATCCCTGAACCCCAACCCCAGTGAGAGCCTTCACAGTGTGCGCTGCATGGGTTATGATGCAATAACCACAACCCTGGAGAAGGATGGCTAGAGGGGACAGGGGAGGGGAGAGGGGGGTGAACTGGGTAAATGCAATACCTTCAGAAAGTATTCATACCCCTTAACTTATTCCACATTTTGTTGTTACATCTTGTATTAAAAATGTATGTAATTGTTTTGTTTTTCTCACCAATCTACACACAATATCCCAGAATGGCAAAGTGTTTTTTCGTTGTGTGCAAATGTATTGAAAATGAAAAGCATAAATATCTCATTTACATAGGTATTCACACCACTGAGCCAGTACATGTTACAATCAACTTTGTCTTTCTGGGTAAGAAAAGTCTTTCTGGGTAAGAAAAGTCTTTCTGGGTAAGAAAAGTCTTTCTGGGTAAGAAAAGTCTTTCCGGGTAAGAAAAGTCTTTCTGGGTAAGAAAAGTCTTTCCGGGTAAGAAAAGTCTTTCTGGGTAAGTCTCTTAGAGCTTTGCACTTCTGGATTGTACAATATTTAAAAAACAATAATAATAATTCTTCAAATTCTGTCAAGTTGGTTGTTGATCGTTGCTGGTCACCCATTTTCAAGTCTTGCCTTAGCTTTTCATGCTGATTTAAGACAACTGTAACTAAGCCACTCAGGAACATTGTTTTGCCTTGGTAAACAGCTCCAGTGTATATTTGGCCTTGTGTTGTAGGTTATTGTCCTGCTGAAAGGTGAATTTGTCTCCCAGTATCTGATGGAAAGCAGACAGAACCAGGTTTTCCTCTAGGATTTTGCCTATGATTAGCTCTATTATGTTTCCTTTTACCCTAAAAAAAGAACCTCTAGTCCTGGCCGTAACCCATAACATCACTATGCTTAAAAATGTGAAGAGTGGTACTCAGTGATGAGTTGTATTGAATTTGCCCCAAATAACGCTTTGTATTCAGAACTTAGTTAATTTCTTTGTCACATTTTTTGCAGTTTTAATTTATTACCTTGTTGCAAACGGGATGCATGTTTTGAAATATTTGTATTCTGTACAGGCTTCCTTATTTTCACTCTGTCAATTAGGTTAGTATTGTGGAGTAACTACAATGTTGTTGATCCATCCTCAGTTGTATCTTATCACAGCCATTAAACTCTGTAACTGTTTTAAAGTCACCATTGGCCTCATGGTGAAATCCCTGAGGGGTTTTCCTTCCTCTCTGGCAACTGAGTTAGGAAGGACACCTGTATCTTTGTAGTGACTGGGTGTATTGACACAACCAAAGTGTAATGAATAACTTCACCATGATCAAAGGGATATTTAATGTCTGCTTTTTGTTTATTTTTACCCATCTACCAATAGGTGCCCTTTGCGAGGCATTGGAAAATGGCCTTGGTCTTTGTGGTTGAATCTCTGTTTGAAATTCACTGCTTGACTGAGGGACCTTACAATTATCTGTATGTGTGAGGTACGGAGATGAGGTAGTCATTCAGAAATCATGTTAAACACTATTATTGCACACAGAGTCCATGAAACTTATTATGTGACTTGTTAAGCACATTTTTACTCCTGAACTTATTTAGGGTTGCAATAACAAAGGGATGAATACTTATTGAGTCAAGACATTTCAACTTTACATTTTTTATACATTTGTAAAAATGTCTAATAACATAATTCCACTTAGACATTATGGGATATTGTGTGTAAGCCAGGGACACAACATCCAAATGTAATCCATTTAAATTCAGGTTGTAACACAACAAAATGTGGAAAAAGTCAAGGGGTGTGAAAACTTCCTGAAGGCACTGTATGGAAGAAAGAGCGTCACCCCTTTTAATAGCCACCCCTCCTCCTTCCTCCCCCCATTTCTGGTAAGGGTTTGGTCTTTCGTGGCCGTGTGGTTTTTCCCGGAGTGGGAGGAGTTTTGTGGGGAAATCCTGTTAGCCAGGTATGGAGGATTAGCCCGTTGTGGATACTTTCATGGCACTGAATTGTTGTTAACAGACACGTGTATACACACACACACACACACACACACACACACACACACACACACACACACACACACACACACACACACACACACACACACACACACACACACACACACACACACACACACACACACACACACACACTTGCGTAAAGATTGACACAAGCATGCACACATGCTTAAACACATACACAGATACACACATGCTGATAGGCCTGTACACAAACAACCATGCTGTACACAGTCACACAAACATGGGCAGCCCAGCAGTGTGACTAAATCCCAAGGCAGGCTCTAACAGTGAGCCAACACCACAATGGACCACATCGCTCCTCTGATTGGAGGAAACTGTCCCATCTCTCTCTGACCAGCATTTAGTGGCTTTAGCAAAGGATGATTTCGTTGTTGTTGTCTTCACGGTTTTATGACCAATGTTTGTCTTAATGAAGGATTCAGATGAGATGACAGGATGCATGAGGATGTTGTTCTGGGCTTTGCTTTCAGCAATACTGTTGAGTGTGACTGTAAGAGTGAATGGGAGTAACATTATGTCTGTGTGCGTCTAAGTACATCTGCGTGTCCTGAATGAGTATGATATCAGAATCACACACGGAAGTCAGATTACAGGGTGTGTGTGAGTGTGTTCTGTGACACTAACGAGGCCTGTGTTGTGAGGATGAGCAGACTGGTAATGGGAAGAGTGTCCCTGTAGAGACGCCAGTGCAATGTCCCTCCCGTCTCTCTAATAACACACAGCCCTCTTCTCTCTGTGCCCTGTCCCTTTAATGACCTAGGGGAGCAGGGCTAGACTAGCCCCGCTATGCAGGGCCTGTGGTCAGGGCTGGGCCACACGCTACGCCCCGGCGCCACCACCAGACTGTCAGGCTGAACAGCAGTTCCACCCCACCACCCCATATACCCTTGCTCTATGGCACTTTTTAAAATATATTTAACCCTTATTTTACCAGGCCAGTGTGTGTGTGTGCTCGTGTTTATTTATGCTAAGACAATGTGTGTATGGCAAATGTAGTTTCCTATTTTCTTAATGTCTGTCTCCGTTCCTATAGGACCAGTCACTGTGGGCGTGTCTCGCTGGCATGGCAATGGCCAATAGGGAGTTGACGACAGCAGAGGTGGCCTACGCTGCCATTGGAGAGGTAATCCATCAATCACTCAAATCTCACTCTCTTTCCTTTTCTCCTCCACATGTATACAGGAATGGAAGTAAATGTAATTCTGTTTTTCCATATTTCTCTCCCCTCTGTCGCTCTCTCCAGGTGGATAAGGTGCAGTATATTAACTCCATAAAGGATCTGCCATCTAAGGAATCTTCAGTGGCCCACATGTTACTGTTCAGTGGTCATGTCCAGGAGGCTGAGGCCACTCTGCTACAGGCTGGCCTGGTCTACCAAACCATACAGGTCCACATCAACCTCTACAACTGGGACAGGTCTGTTTGTCTCTGAATGTCTGTCTGTCTGACTTGTCTTTCTGCCCGTCTGTCTATGTTTTCTTACATATGCGTTACATATGCGTCATCTGCCCTCAGGGCGTTGGAGCTGGCAGTAAAACATAAGACCCATGTGGACACAGTGCTGGCCTACAGACTCAAGTTCCTGCAGGACTTTAGCAAGAAAGAGACCAACAAGAGGTTCATGCAGTACGCTGACGGGGTAGGATATGTCATTGCTTTTGATATAGTGACCACTGAACAGCAGTGGACTTCTTCTCTTCGAACCCAGACAGTATTTTGTTACAAGTGGCAATGTGCCCTTTCTGTCATACTATGCCTCGTTAGACTGACCCACTTCTCTAATCTCTCTCCATCAGGTGGAGGTGGACTGGGAGAAGATCCAGGCAAAGGTAGAGATGGAGCTGGTTAAGGAGAGAGAGAAGGCTGCCACCATCTCTGTCAGGAGCAGCCTGGCCTCCCGACGCTGAGCCTCAACCCTACACCTCTGTCAGGAGCAGCCTGGCCTCCCGACGCTGAGCCTCAACCCTACACCTCTGTCAGGAGCAGCCTGGCCTCCCGACGCTGAGCCTCAACCCTACACCTCTGTCAGGAGCAGCCTGGCCTCCCGACGCTGAGCCTCAACCCTACACCTCTGTCAGGAGCAGCCTGGCCTCCCGACGCTGAGCCTCAACCCTACACCTCTGTCAGGAGCAGCCTGGCCCCCCGACGCTGAGCTTCAACCCTACACCCCTGACTTCATCCAGGGACCAATTGTACATAATATTTTCAAATGGTCATTTATCAAACATGGTTAGTGTTATTTTTGTGTTTGTGTTTTTTTATATTGATATTTCTTTTCTTCAATGAACTTACATGCCTTATTCTCTGAGAATGTACATATGTAGATGTTTAATAAATACATATTTATCAGATCGGTCAACTCTCCTGACATATTTCTATCTCCTCAACTGCTATTTCAATTCAATGCAGTCAGCCCCAGCCCAGTCCATTTGAACTAGTAATCATAGATGTTTAGTGTGTGTTTGTGTTAAGTATTACAGCTTTAACGAATATTCTCTGGCGGTGTGAAACTGCTTGTCAAGCAGCTTCCTCCCCTGACAGAGGTCCAGCCCATCATTATGCCATTAGACCCTATCAATCTCCACTCCCAGCACGCACTCTACCACAACACGCACTCTACCACAACACACACTCTACCACAACACGCACTCTACCCCAACACGCACTCTACCCCAACACGCACTCTACCCCAACACGCACTCTACCCCAACGCGCACTCTACCCCAACGCGCACTCTACCCCAACACTCTACCCCACTCTACCCCACCACAACACTCTACCCCAACACGCACTCTACCCCAACACGCACTCTACCCCAACACGCACTCCCCAACACGCACTCTACCACAACACGCACTCTACCCCAACACGCACTCTACCCCAACACGCACTCTACCCCAACACGCACTCTACCCCAACACGCACTCTACCCCAACACACACTCTACCCCAACACACACTCTACCCCAACACGCACTCTACTCTACCCCAACACGCACTCTACCCCAACACGCACTCTACCCCAACACGCACTCTACCCCAACACGCACCTACCACAACACGCACTCTACCCCAACACGCACTCTACCCCAACACGCACTCTACCCCAACACGCACTCTACCCCAACAACGCACTCTACCCCAACACGCACTCTACCCCAACACGCACTCTACCCCAACACGCACTCTACCCCAACACGCACTCTACCCCAACACGCACTCTACCCCAACACGCACTCTACCCCAACACGCACTCTACCCCAACACGCACTCTACCCCAACACGCACTCTACCCCAACACGCACTCTACCCCAGCACGCACTCTACCCCAACACGCACTCTACCCCAACACGCACTCTACCCCAACACGCACTCTACCCCAACACGCACTCTACCCCAGCACGCACTCTACCCCAACACGCACTCTACCCCAACACGCACTCTGTGTTACCACCAGAATACACACACCTCAAACCACGTGTTCCCTGAACTCTTACACAGGTATGATCAGACACACAGCACACAGGTAAAACACACAGACACTTCAACAAATACATACAGACCTAAAACACACACCCAGTCATACACACAGACTTGAAACCCCATGTCCAAACCAAGCTGCTACTACTAAAGCTCAGGCACTGACGGAGCATAATGTAGGATTTATCAGGAGCTTAATGCACATTGATCTGGCCTTGGTTTCTGTGCTTTTTTACCCACTAAGGCATTGAATAACTGCTCCATTGGCATAATCTGTTGTTAGATACCCAGAATTACCATATATTGTCTACTTTTCTCACTTTCAGGTTGGGATGTTATAAACAACCCATAACAATGGTCTGGGTTTCCAAAACATCCCAAACATTTCAATACTTATGAGGTGTCTTGTCATGATTGTGGACACAACTACACAATACTTTTACCTCAAGCCAGAGCAATGTAATCTAACCAGTACCCCATGGGCTCTGGTGCCACTCAGTTAAATATGGTGGCAGCAAGTCATCTCTGCAACCTGTCTCGTTATTGTATTCAGATCCCCATTGAGGGACTCCTCAAAGTGCAGGATTTTAGAGTTTTACTCCATCTGATTAAACACTAATGCTGGAATTTGTAGAGGATTGGAGCATGCCCTAGGCCCCTGAACCCACAGCCTGAGTGCAGAGGACTTGTAGAGTCTGCCTCCACTGCAGAGAGAGAGCGAGTGCCTCAGAGGCAAAAATGTGATCTCTACTGTTAAATCACAAATTCCAGTAATGCCATATTTGTATTGTGTCACTAAAAAGTACTGCAATGTGTAATGTGTCTGCATCTTGTCATTCCCTCCATCCATCCATCAGTGGATTTAAAGCTTTTTTGTGTGTATCCACCAATTTCCTCTGTCCAACACAATAGGCCGACCCTGTCTGGACGGTATAGGATTACACTACAGTCAGACAAACTAGCTTTCCCATTATGGTGATCCATAATGGTCATGGCCAGAATCCCTGTTGAAAATGATGGAATTATTGAGACAAGGAAGTCTGGCTGAAGCTCATACAGTATTTAACATACAGTACAAGTGTGCTGACATCGCTCCTATAACCCAAACTCCTAACGAGTATCCTTTAGTTTCTCATTGCTTGTCCACTCTTATGCACTTCAGATAAACCAGTTAGCTCAAGTGATTGGGCTCTTGGAGGGTTGGTGCATCTCAACGGCCCACTGTTCCACAGAAAGACTAATGATAAACGTTCTCGCCCATCCTACTCTGGATCGGCTATCTCAGTCTGCAGCTCCAGCTGCCAGCCTCTTTATTCTCTCCCATCCTACTCTGGATCGGCTATCTCAGTCTGCAGCTCCAGCCTCTTTATTCTCGCCCATCCTACTCTGGATCGGCTATCTCAGTCTGCAGCTCCAGCTGCCAGCCTCTTTATTCTCGCCCATCCTACTCTGGATCGGCTATCTCAGTCTGCAGCTCCAGCCTCTTTATTCTCGCCCATCCTACTCTGGATCGGCTATCTCAGTCTGCAGCTCCAGCTGCCAGCCTCTTTATTTACTGCTGTCTATTCAATACTTCTGTATTGTCTATCAGTCATCTTCCTGCCTGTTTACATGCAGGGCATGTCTGTATTAAAGTGCTCTAATGCTGATGATGTCGAACGTTTTGTCATTCATCTATGGCCGCTACATAAAAGACAAACTATCAGAGCTGGTCTCTGCTCACTGATCACTACATGGCAACTCAACCTCGGACCAGTGTTTAGGGACATCATCTCTCAGAGAGGAGGGAGGGATGAGATGTGTTCATGCTGCAGTATGTGTGAGCTGAGCTCTCTGATACATTGGATAAAAGAACTCGATGATGGAACAAAATGTGAGGCATAGCCTGTATAGGTGTGTTGGAGAGAGTGTTTGTTTTCATACCATGGTGTGGCTATTACTTTTGAATCCCCACTAGGCCACTGAAAACTGCACTAGGTGATTCTCCTAGACCCTGCCCATGACCCCACTCTCTTAGGGTGTCGCAGGGAGAATTAGGATATGAAGGGAAAATTCAAACATGAATATTAATAATACACAGTTGTATATGTGTGAAATAGGACAAGTATAAGCACCCACCAAGTTATTATTGTTATTATGCACATTTCTAGGCTGTAGATATAACAATGAATAGCAGTCTTTCAGGCCCAGCAGAATCAAAAACTCATTCTCTGCCTGTTCATCTCGTTGAAAGAAATGAAAATAAAGAATAAGATGGAGAAAGCAAACTGTCTCACGGTGACTTTGGAAATTGAACCGTTGAAGCGAAACTTCAAGTGATTGTACCGGCGCCAAATGTGCAGCCTGTCAATACACAAAAGAGCGCAAATTTCACCAACATCTCCTTTTTATTATCTAATTTTCTCATACCAGGTCTTAATTTGCATACAAAAGGGGAATCATCTGCCCAATCGTATAAAACTCTCGCCATTGACCAAATTGCCAGTTCTTATTATTTTCAGCATTAATTGCTACAAATTGGAATTGCACTTAAGTTATTATATAGCATGTAAGTTTCTCCTTTAGTTCATACTAAAATAAAAATGATTTCATTTTATAGTCCATCACATTGTCAGGCAGAATTATGTGAGGCGCTTGTGTTGTGTCCTGAAGTGCCCTGTTGCTCTTCTCTGGGTATCGGTCCTCCCCTCGTCCCTCCGTCCGCAGCAGGCTCCTCCGGACGGACCAGTAAGTTATCATCCGACCGGTCTCTGTGCACCTGCTGCATGGTCTCCTCATAGGTCGGCAGGTACTTCACCTCGTCATATGCGGGGAGCAGCACTGGCGAGGTGAAGTCCCCAAAACTGTATTCGGGGTACCGGTCCAGTAGAGTGTCCTGGGACGCGGTTGCGTGTCCGTGGAAGAGGGAGGGCTCCTCGGGGTGGAGGTGACCGCGCGGCCGCGGGCAGATGATGCGCTGAATGAAGTAGCCCATTGCGAAGAGGACCAGCAGGATCAGGATGCCCGATAGCTTGCGCGTCACCCAGCCCACGTTGTCAAAGAATATATGCAGCGGGATCTTGCAGCAGCGCACCGCGGAGCTCGTGCTACTGTTGCCCGTAACGGTAGGGGGGCAGCACTGCTGGCCCTCGACGCACTGGACCTCTCCACAGCTGCGGAGCAAGTGGCAGGAGGAAATCATGACCGCGGACAGAAAGGTGACGCTGCACATGCACGTCCTGCTGCTGGTGGATAGACGAAACATTATTTAAATCTACTAGTCGGTTCGTCAGGTTAGGATAAACCTGTGCGCGTGCGTCCCCGCCGTCGGGTTTCTCTTTTGGTGAGAAAGAGTGCACAGCAGTTTTAGCTACTACGTCTGCTGCCTGTTTGTTCCAATCCTCTTCCTTCATCTGCTCTCCGGAGAAGGCTGCTGCAGAGTACCGCTCCCCCGGTTCTGCGAGTGAGATGAGTATCCTCTTCTACAGTTTGTCAGAGCGCGGGAGAAGACCCTCAGTAAAATGAAAAAACGTATTTTCCAGACGTTGAAGTCAGGTGCATTTTAGGTGCTGAATGAAAGGTGAAAATACGTTTTTCTGGACGTCGAGAATATGTATTTTACAGTTCTTAAGAAAAAGTATTTTATAGACGTTGAAATCAGGTGCGTTTCAAGTGCTGTAAAGAAAGGTGAAAATATGTCTTTTTGGTCTTTTCCGCATGTCAATATGTATTTTTCGGATTTTATATCAGTAAAAATATTTATTTTTCAGTCATTGATTATATATCCAAATGTCAACTGCACATACAGTGTATTCGGAAAGTATTCAGACCCTTTGACTTTTTCCATATTTTGTTACTTTACAGCCTTATTCTAAATGTATTAAATAAATACAAAATGCTCATCAATCTACACACAATACCTCATAATGACAAAGTGAAAACAGGTTTTTAGAATGGTTGCAAATGTATTAAATGTAAAAAACAAAAATACCTTATTCAGACCCTTTGCTATGAGACTTGAAATATACCTCAGGTGCATCCTGTTTCCATTGATCATCCTTGAGATGTTCAACAGCTTGATTGGAGTCCAATTCATGATTGGACATGATTTGGAAAGGCACACAAATCAAATCAAATTTTATTGGTCACATACACATGGTTAGCAGATGTTATTGTAGTGTAGCGAAATGCTTGGCTTCTAGTTTCTGACAGTGCAGCAAAATCTAACAAGTAATCTAACAATTCCACAACTACCTAATACACACACTTAAGTAAAGGGATGGATTAAGAATATGTACATATAAATATATGGATGAGCAACGATCGACCAGCATAGGCAAGATGCAATAGATGGTATAAAATACAATATATACTTACGAGATGAGTAATGCAAGATGTGTAAACATAAATATATAAGTGGCATTAATAAAGTGAGACTGAACCATTTGTTAGATTGGCCAACGATTTCAAGTCTGTATGCATGTTTAACAGTCTGATGGCCTTGAGATTGAAGCTTTTTTTCAGTCTCTCGGTCCCTGCTTTGATGCATCTGTACTGACTTCGTCTTCTGGGTGGTAGCGAGGTGAACAGGCAGTGGCTCAGGTGGTTGTTGTCCTTGATGATCTTTTTGGCCATCCTGTGACATTGGGTGCTGTAGGTGTCCTGGAGGGCAGGTAGTTTGCCCCCGGTGATGCATTGTGCAGACCGAACCACCATCTGGAGAGCCTTGAGGTTGTGGGCGGTGCAGTGGCTGTACCAGGCAGTGATACAGCACGACAGGATGCCCTCAATTGTGCATCTGTAAAAGTTTGTGAGGGTTTTAGGTGACAAGCCAAATTTCTTCAGCCTCCTGAGGTTGAAGAGGCGCTGTTGCGCCTTCTTCACCATACTGTCTGTGTGGGTGGACCATTTCAGTTTGTCCCTCATGTCTATGCAGGGGAACTTAAAACTTTACATCTTCTCCACTGCTGTCCCATCGATGTGCTGCTGTTTCCTGAAGTCCACAATCATCTCCTTTGTTTTCTGGATGTTGAGTGAGAGGTTGTTTTCCTGACAGCACACTCAGAGTGCCCTCATTCCTCCCTATAGGTTGTCTCATCGTGGTTGGTGATCAAGCCTACTACTGTTGTGACATCTGCAAACTTGATGATCGAGTTGGAGGCGTGCATGGTCACGGAGTCATGGGTGAAAAGGGAGTACAGGAGGGGGCTGAGCACACACCCTTGTGGGGCCCCTGTATTGAGGATCAGCGATGTGGAGATGTTGTTTCCTATCTTCACCACCTGGGGGCGGCCCGTCAGGAAGCCCAGGACCCAATCGCACAAGGCGGGATTGAAACCCAGGGCCTCAAGCTTAATGATGAACTTGGAGGGTGAACAGCATTCTTACATACATTTGAGGTCGGAGGTTTACATACACCTGAGCCAAATACATTTAAACTAACTTGGGTTAAACATTTCAGGTAGCCTTCCACGAGCTTCCCACAATAAGTTGGGTTAATTTTGGCCCAATCCTCCTGACAGATTGTGTAACCGAGTCAGGTTTGTACGGCCTCCTTGCTCGCACATGCTTTTTCAAATCTGCCCACAAGTTTTCTATAGGATTGAGGTCGGGGCTTTGTGATGGCCACTCCAATACCTTGACTTTGTTGTCCTTAAGCCATTTTACCACAACTTCTGAATAATGCTTGGGGTCATTGTCCATTTGGAAGACCCATTTGCAACCAAGCTTTAACTTCCTGACCGATGTCTTTAGATGTTTCTTCAATACATCCACATTCTTTTGCTTCCTCATGATGCCATCTATTTTGTGAAGTGCACCAGTCTCTCCTGCAGCAAAGCACCCCCAGAACATGATGCTGCCACCCCCGTGCTTCACGGTTGGGATGGTGTTCTTCGGCTTGCAAGCATCCCCTGTTTTCTTCCAAACATAACGATGGTCCTTATGGCCAAACAGTTCTATTTTTGTTTCATCAGACTAGAGGTAATTTATCCAAAAAGTACTATCTTTCTCCCCATATGCAGTTGCAAAACTTAGTCTAGCTTTTTTATGGCAGTTTTGGAACAGTGGCTTCTGCCTTGCTGAGCGGCCTTTCAGGTTATGTTGATATAGGACTCGTTTTACTGTGGATATAGATACTTTTGTACCTGTTTCCTCCAGCATCTTCATAAGGTCATTTGCTGTTGTTCTGGAATTGATTTGCACTTTTCTCACCAAAGTGCTTTCATCTCAATCAGACAGAATGCGTCTCCTTCCTGAGCAGAATGACAGCTGCATGGTCCCATGGTGTTATTGTTTGTACAGATGAACGTGGTACCTTCAGGCATTTGGAAATTGCTCCCAAGGATGAACCAGACTTGTGGAGGTCTACAATGGTTTTTCTGAGGTCTTGGTTGTTTTCTTTTGATTTTCCCATGATGTCAAGCAAAGATGCACTGAGTTTGAAGGTAGGCCTTGAAATACATCTACAGGTAAACCTCCAATTGACTCAAATTATGTCAATTAGCCTATCAGAAGTTTCTAAAGCCATGATGTCATTTTCTGGAATTTTCCAAGCTGGCACAGTCAATTTAGTGTATATAAACTTCTGACCCACTGGAATTGTGAAACAGTGAATTATATGTGAAATAATCTGTCTGGAAACAATTGTTGGAAATATTACTTGTGTCATGCACAAAGTAGATGTCCTAACAGACTTGCCAAAACTATAGTTTGTTAACAAGAAATTTGTGGAATGTTTGAAAAACGAGTTTGAATGACTCCAACCTAAGTGTTTGTAAACTTCCAACTTCAACTGTAGGTATTTCTCTTGTCCAGATGGGATAGGGCAGTGTGCAGTGTGATAGCGATGGCATCGTCTGTGGACCTATTGGGGCGGTATGCAAATTGCAATGGGTCTAGGGTGACAGGTAAGGTGGAGGTTACATGATCCTTGACTAGTCTCTCAAAGCACTTCATGATGACAGAAGTGAGTGCTTTGGGGCAGTTCAGTTACCTTTGCCTTCTTGGGTACAGGAACAATGGTGGCCATCTTGAAACATGTGGGGACAGCAGACTCGGATAAGGAGAGTTTGAATATGTCCGTAAACACACCAGCCAGCTGGTCTGCACATGCTCTGAGGATGCATCTATGGATGCTGCCAGGGCCGGCAGCCTTGCAGGGTCTAACAAGTTTAAATACCTTACTCACATCAGCCACTGAGAAGGAGATCCCACAGTCCTTAGTAGCGGGCCATGTCGGTGGCACTGTGTTACCCTCAAAGCAGGCGAAGAAGGTGTTTAGCTCGTCTGGAAGCAAGACATCAGTGTCCGCGACGTGGCTGATTTTCCCTTTGTAGTCCATGATTGTCTGTAGACCCTTCCACATACGTCTCTTCTGAACCGTTGAATTGAGACTTGTCAGGAGAATTTTCAATCCCAATGATAATTACTAATTACTAACAATCAATAGCTTTGACTAATCCCCAAGGTTTGTAAGTCCATGGGTATAATAATAATTAGTCAAAGACTCAGCTTATGCAAAAGGCTAGTACAGCTTATTCAGAGAACGTTCTGCAGTCCACAATACAAAGATATCCATTTTATAGCGCCGCACATACTTCCACACAAACAGTAGGTATACTTCCACACAAACAGTAGGTATACTTCCACACAAACAGTAGGTATACTTCCACACAAACAGTAGGTATACTTCCACACAAACAGTAGGTATCCTGCGCACATACTGTCTCCCCACCCAGCCGACATAGACCGTGAGAAGAACTCCCCGTCCTCCCCCAAGATTGGGGAGGCCGTGAGACCAAATCTCTCAGTGGCCCCTAGACAAGGTCGGCACCGAATTTTGCTCAGACAGTCTGTGTTTAAGATACTGTAGAGACATATTGTTTTACTGACTAAAACTACACACCTCATTAATTATAACTTTATGATTTTAATCAATTTCATACAATGATATGGTTTCAGGGAGGAGTATTCTAATCATTCATTTAAACATATAAATCCCATTAATACGACTCCACTTTGTCTCTGTACTGACATTTTGCCTGTTATAATTGCATTATGGAGGGAATAACTACACTGTTTGTATTCAGCCATATTCCCAGTCACCTTGCCATGGTTAAATGTGGTGGTTCACACTTTCAGTTTTGCGCAAATGCTGCCATCTATCCACGGTTTCTAGTTTGGGTAGGTTTTAATAGTCACAGTGGGTACAACATCTCCTAAACGCTCCCTCATGAACTTAGTCACCGTATCCATGTTTTCGTCAACGTTATTCTCAGTGGCTACCCGGAACATATCCCAGTCCGCGTGATCAAAACAATCATGGATTCCGATCGGTCAGACCAGCATTGAATAGACCTTACACGGGTACTTCCTGTTTGTTTCTGCCTATAGGAAGGGAGAAGCAAAATGTAATTGTGATCAGATTAGCCAAAGGGAGGGCGGGGGAGGATGTTGTTGGCATTTCAAAAAGTTAAGTAGCAGTGGTCAAATGTTTTTCCCGCGTGAGTACTACAGTCAATGTGTTGATAGAACTTCGGTAGTGTTTTCCTAAAATATGCTTTGTTAAAATCCCCAGCTACAATAAATGCGAACTCAGGATTTGTGGTTTCAAGTTGGCAAAAAGTCCAGTGTAGTTCTTTGACGGCCGTCGTGGTATCGGCCTGAGGGGGAGTATATATATATTAACTTCCGTGACGCATATAAGGCCCTCCCATGCCCTCCTTTCGGAAAAGCTGACCACGACTCCATTTTGTTGCTTCCAGCCTACAGACCGAAACTAAAACAGGAAGCTCCCGCGATCACGTGGACTGGGATATGTTCCGCATTGCGGTGAACAACAACATTGATGAATATGCTGATTCGGTGAGGGGGTTTATTAGCAAGTGCATCGGCGATGTCGTACCCACAGCGTCTATTAAAACTACCTGCCCTCCAGGACACCTATACCACCCGATGTTACAGGAAGGCCATAAAGATCATCAAGGACAACAACCACCCGAGCCACTGCCTGTTCACCCCGCTATCATCCAGAAGGCGAGGTCAGTACGGGTGCATCAAAGCAAGGACCGAGAGACTGAAAAACAGCTTCTATCTCAAGGCCATCAGACATTAAACAGCAATCACTAACATTGAGTGGCTGCTGCCAACATACTGACTCAACTCCAGCATCTTTAATAATGGAAAGATTCATTAAAAATCCTACAATGTGATTTTCTGGATTTTTTCCCTAATTTATTCTGTCATAGTTGAAGTGTACCTATGATGAAAATTACAGGCCTCTCTCGTCTTTTTAAGTGGGAGAACTTGCACAATTGGTGGCTGAATAAATACTTTTTTGCCCCACTGTATATAATGTACTCTATACCATCTACTGCATCTTGCCTATGCCATTCTATACCATCACTCATTCATATTTTTTTATGTACATATTCTTACTCATTCCTTTACACTTGTGTACATAAGGTAATTGTTGTGAAATTGTTAGGCTAGATTACTCGCTGGATATTACTGCATTGTCGGAACTAGAAGCACAAGCATTTCGCTACACTTGCATTAACATCTGCTAACCATGTGTATGTGAAAAATACAATTTGATTTGATTTGATTTATACACGGCTGTGACTATAACCGAAGAAAATTCTCTCAGGAGGTAATACGGTCGGCATTTGTTTGAGAGGTATTCCAGGTTGGGTGAACAAAAGGACTTGAGTATCTGTATGTTATCACAATCACACCATGAGTAGATCATGAGAAGGTAATCATGAAACATACACACCCGCCTTTCTTCTTCCCAGAGAGTTCCTTATTCCTTTCTGCACGATGTACTGAGAACCTAGCTGGCTTTATGGACGGGGACAGCATATCGAGAGAGACATGTCTACGTGAAACAGTGTATGTTACAATCCCTTATGTCTCTCTGGAAGCAAATCCTCACCCTGAGCTTGTCTACTTTATTATCCAGAGACTGAACATTGCCGAGTAATATACTTGGAAGCGGAGGATGGTGTGAGCGCCTCTTGAGTCGGACTAGAAATCCACTCCGAATACCTCTTCTCCGCCGGCGGAGTTTTGGAGCAGCCTCTGGAATAAGTTCAATTTCCCTGGGGGGTATGAACAAAGGATCCACAGAGGGAAAGTCATATTCCTGGTCGTAATGCTGGTGAGTAATCCTCTGATATCCAAAAGTTATTTCTGGCTATAACACACAAAAAAATTAAATACTGAAAAGTTGCTTAGGAGCTAGAAGCAGAGCTGCCATATCTGTTGGTGCCACCTTACTTATCACACACAAGCCTAAGAACACCATGCGCAATGCCAAGCGTAGGCTGGGGTGTCGTAAAACTCTCCGCCATCGGACTCTGGAGCAGTGGAAAAGCATTCTCTGGAATGATGAATCACGCTTCACCATCTGGCATTCTGACGGACTAATCTGGGTTTGGCGGATGCCAGGAGAACGCTAACTGCCCAAATGCATAGTGCCAACTGTAAAGTTTGGTGGAGGAGGAATAATGTTCTGGGGCTGTTTTTAATGGTTCGGGTTAGGCCCCTTAGTTACAGTGAAGGGAAACCTTAACGCTTCAGCATACAATGACATTCTAGACAATTCTGTTTCCAACTTTGTGGCAACAGTTTGGGGAAGCCCTTTCCTGTTTCAGCATGACAATGTCCCTGTGCACAAAGTGAGGTCCATACAGAAATGGTTTGTCGAGATCGGTGTGGAAGAAATTGACAGGCCTAATCGCCCAACATCAGTGCCCGACCCCACTAATGCGCTTGTGGGTGAATGGAAGCAAGTCCCTGCAGCAGTGTTCCAACATCTAGTGGAAAGCCTTCCCAGAAGAGTGGAAGCTGTTATAGCAGCAAATGGGGGACCAAGTCCATATTAATGCCCATTATTTTGGAATGAGATTTTTTGACGAGCAGGTGGCCACATACTTTTGGTCATGTAGTGTATAAAATGATTTTTATAGATTGTTATAGATTTTACATAAAACCAGAGGTTTCCATTTCAGATCATTTGCTCTACCAGTAATGAATACCTGAGGACCATATATCTGTGCCGGGAAGTCATATTATGCTCACAAAGTAAAATACTAAACCTTAACAAACAAAGTAAAACTTGATTGCGAACAAATACTGTTTGTTGTATGTGTTTTACTGCGAGACCTCACATCTATTTGCAGAAAAGAGTTTTGCAGGCCCAGAACAAAGTTGCCTCTCATGTAACTGCAAGGACAAGAACAATCGGTTGACCTCACAGGCCAGGGGAGCCTTCATTGAGAGGTGTCTCTTGTCTAGGGTTTCCTAGTTCCTATTGAAAAGAATGTTTGTAAAATGTATTGGTAGAGGAACTAAGAGATAGCCAGCCTGTTGGCATGACGTGTTTTATCTTCCGGTATAAGAAAGAAATCTGAAAGGGACGGGATCACTGCATTAATTGGCTGGTACGATAACAAACAGTAGTCATACCATGTAAACCAAGCAGCTGTCTAGCTGAAAGCCTTGTACTGTAACCCAGAGAAAACAACCATAGAAAGATTGTAGCCTCCATCTATGATCAACTGGCCCAGCACTCAGAATCCAAGAGGATCATTCAGTCTAGTGTCTTCTTTAAGAGCCAAATGGGGTCCAGAGACATCGCATGTCTGATTGTGAGAGCCATGATGAAGCACCTTCCCAATGTGTACTCTGGACAGTACCCTGTAAGACCTGTAGACTGTGGAGAGCACAAAGCTGTGAGCTACTGGACACTGATGTCTACTGGTAATGTCCCTGATGCCCTATTTCTGCACATCATCGACAAATTTGTCTATACCATCTTTCCAATTGACACTGCCATGTGAATGGGGAAGATGGGAGGAGGCACTTCTGCTTGGCAAATCAGCTTTGGGTGGTTATCCAAGACAAGTTCACCAAAGCTCCAAAGAACAAGGCTCTCCTGCGAGGTTTGAATAAACTACCCGATTGTGGAGAGAACCTGGGTCAGGTTGACTCTGATCTGCATCAACTGTTTTTCTTTATTTTGACTATTTTCTACATTGTAGAATACTAGTGAAAACATCAAAACTATGAAATAAAACATATGGAATGATATAGTAACCAAAAAAAGTGTTAAACAAATAAAAATATGTTATATTTGAGATTCTTCAAAGTAGCCACCCTTTGCCTTGATGACAGTTTTGCACACTCTTGGCATTCTCTCAACCAGCTTCATGAGGTAGTCACCTGGAATGCATTTCAATAAATAGGTGTGCCTTGTTAAAAGTTAATTCTTAATGCGTTCTCCCATCTCCACAGAGGAACCTTGGAACTTTGTCAGAGTGACCATCAGGTTCTTGGTCTCCTCCCTGACCAAGGCCCGATTGCTCACTTTGGCAAGGCATCCAGCTCTAGGAAAAATCTTGATGGTTCCAAACTTCTTCCATTTAAGAATGATGGAGGCCACTCTGTTCTTGGGGACTTTCAATACCGCATAATTTTTTTGGTACCCTTTCCCAGATCAGTGCCTTGACACAATCCTGTCTCAGATCTCTACGGACAACTCCTTGACTCATGACTTTGTTTTTGCTCTGACATGCACTGTCAACTGCGGGACCTTATATAGACAGGTGTGTACCTTTCCAAATCATGTCCAATCAGTTGAATTTACCACAGGTGGACTCCTATCAAGTTGTAGAAACATCTTAATGATGATCAATGGAAACAGGATGCACCTGAGCTCAATTTTGAGTCTTATAGGTAAGGGTCTGAATACTTACGTAAATAAGGTATTTCTGATTGTTTTTTTGATATACATTTGCACACAAACCTGTTTTCACTTTGTCATTATGGGCTATTGTGTGTGGATTGATGAGGGGAAAACAAATTATTGAATCAATTTTAGAGTAAGACTGTAACATAACAAATTATGGAAAAAGTGGTCTGAATACTTTCCGGATGCACAGAATAATATGAAATGCTCTGGGACCACTTCGGGAGGACAAGGAGCTGTGCTTTAATGTCTCCACAGTATGGTGGCTGAAAAGTTGCTCTGCCATTGATAACAGACCTGCAGGTGTTATAGGATCAGAGGTCATGGGGACAGTCCCGTTTCTAGGCATAATCAGTGCCCCCCAACCAGTCGGGGTCTCAACTTTCTGTTAGTAGATATGATAGTAGAATACCCAACTTGCCATTTCTAAATGTGTTATGTCAGTCCCTGACAGTCACTCAATTAGCTCATGTCAGATAACGTTTTATGGATTGCTAGGTAAGTTAGTCTAGTCAGCTATCTAAACCTCTTAATAATCATGGCCGAATCACTAACCAGGCACGAAAGCCCCATGCCCAGTGGCCCTGACCTCCAGGGGCCCCCATTGATTTTGTTGGTCCCTCTCACTCAGATCATATGAACATGCCATAAGTCATGGCGAAATGTAAAACATTGCAGGAAATTTGCTTTAAAACTGCTAAATGTTCTCTCCATCCCATGGCAAAATGTGTAGAACTGCATGAAATCAGCTTTAAAGCTGCACATTTTTCTCTCTGCTGCCAAGAGGAGGGCCACTGCAATATTTTGACCCAAGGTAGGCAAAATGCTAGAAACAGAAGTGCATATGGAAAAGGGTAAGCTCTATATGGACTTGTATGGCTCAGTTGGTAGAGCATGGCAGTTGCACCGCCAGGGTTGTGGGTTTGACTCCCGGGACCACCTATACATAAAATGTTTTTGTTAAAAGCGTCTGCTAAATGGCATTTATTGTTATTATATTATTTGAATACAATTACAGTTTGTAAGTCACACAGATACTGTTGTGCTATTTGTCTGTTAACAGTTTTTTATTTATTTTATATATATATATATATTTTACCTTTATTTAACTATTTAACAAATTCTTATTTTCAATGATGGCCTAGGAACAGTGGGTTAAATGCCTTGTTCAGGGGCAGAATGACAGATTTTTACCTTGTCAGCTCGGGGATTCGAACTAGCAACCTTTCGGTTTATTATTGACACCTGAGGAGAAACTTAGCCTCCAAACAAGTGAGTCAATGTACATGTCGCAATGTCGCATGTCCATTCTCTCCAAAGAGTATAGCGGATTTGGAGGGGAAAATTAAAATACTCTTCTTCTTATCTTTCGGATGACCTTCGCAAATCTCCCAAGAAGAAAGGTTCCTAAGGAGAGTTTGGAGAACTGTGAAATGACATGCCAGGATCCAGGACTAAAATACTTTGTCATTGTTGGCCCCGTCCTACATTTTGTGAAACAGACAAATCAAGTATTTTTTATACTTAAAATCTATATTTTGTCATTTAAAGCATTGTTGACATAATTACATTGTTTATTCATTAAAGTGTTATAGTGTTGTTATCTCATTTTCTAACTGAATTTGTGTGTAAAGACAATTCTATTACATAAGTGTAAAACCCTCATGGAGTTACAGAATCTGGACTTCACATCATATTTGGTAAATAATGACTTGTAAAAAAAAATTGCACTCGCAGTTTTTAATTAATTCACAGGAAAGTGTATTAAAGGGATTGGTACACATCTATTGTAATATACTTTAACCATTAGATTAAGGTGCCATTAAAAGGAGACGCCGACAGATCTCGCCTCGTTAAAAATGAATGGCTCTTGTGTGTGTTTTACAAAGGGTTCCGTTATGAGAGTGTGACTTACAATACCTTACGCAAGACCCCAGAGAACGCAGTTATGGAAGCAACCATAAAACAGCATTCATATAATATATTCTTATCTAAGCCTAGATTAATTAATAAGAAAGTATGTCTTATGTCAATGGTTGGTCAATCAATTTCTATTCATGCCTATAGGCCTACTTTACCAACCAGTAAATGATGGCAATGAGCCCCTGCAGTTTGACCTGGTTTGACACATTGGCTAGAACAACGTCTACAGTGTAGGTAGTCCTCTTAGGTTACAGCCTACTGTCAAACTATCATGTTAAGTGTTGGTAATCTCAGGCTCAGTTGACCGTATTGTGGAATAGGCCTAAATAAATATGAATAATAAATCAGTCTTCAAGTCAAAGAGCCTTAAACATATTCATTTTGTTTCGGGTTCCTTGCTTCAACTTTCTATAGAAGCCAGTTCAAACAAATCTTACATTTTCTGTCATCTATTTTTGTTGTCTATTTCTAAAAGACTCCTAGCCCACCAGTCCGTTTCTCATAAACAACGGCTAATGCACAATGTGCCAAATTCAATTACCGGAGCATTATGACGTGAATTTAGTGGAAGGTGAACATCAACGAGCCTAATTTATGCAGCCTCATATTTCTAGCCGTAATTGGCCTCTATTGTGGATATGTGATACCAGGGCCCTCTGCTTTAAACAGATAAACAAATACACAATCAATAGCAGCTTAGTGGCCTGTACAGTCATATCAGGATTAGGCCCTGCTATGACCATTATAGTAACAATCATACTGTTCCTGGTTCGTCGAGTTACTCATCCAAAACCATAGCTAGATAAAATCATTGAAATTCCTTAAAATGTTGGCTTGCTTTGTAATTGTCCAAAAAGTGCTTATTCATGAGTATCTTAAATAAATCCCACATAGTATCTTAAATAAAATTTAAAAAATACCTGCACTTGTGTTTTCCTACTAGCATTGACTTTGCTGCTAACTACTTTATTGCTATGCCTGAGAAATGTAGTTGTGTCACCTAGCTATCTTAAGATGAGGGCACTAATTGTAAGTCGCTCTGAATAAGAGTGTCTACTAAATTACTAAAATGCAATATGTCATGACTTGTCAGAAGTTCACATTTCCCCTTCCCTCTCTCATTTTGCCTCTTATCTATTACTGTTTAACTGTTTCTCCTCCTCTCCATCATCTATCATTTCTACCACTTCCTGCATCAGTCTCGCCCACTCACTGTCTTTCCCTGAAACGCACCACAAAGTGCTGCATGCTCTTCGCCAGTCAATGTAAATAAATGAGCCCTCAGCTCTCCCCCCCCTGTTTCGCTCTCCCCCTGACTGTTTCTCTCTTCCCCTTTCTGTTTCTCTCCCTCTGTCTCTACTGTTTCTCTATATTTCTCTCTCCCTCCCTGTCTCTAGAGAGCTTTCAACCAACAGATCACACAAATTTGGAAGTATTTTTAAAGAAAAACCAAAGAAAGAGGTACTCTGATGTTTATTTTCTGGATGTAAAAAAAAATGGACTGAATATAGAGTGTTCCTGGCCTGCACTGAGAAATAGAGAACGAGAGAGAAAGGAGAGAGAGATAATGTACACACGTGAGAGGTGGGTTGGGGGGGCACAGTTTGGGAACCACTGGACTATTCTGTCTAATGAGTGAACAGAGAACAAATCACTCCCCTAAACATAAGTGCTATTCATTTGACACAAGGGCCTCTTGTGCTGTACTTGATAATGCAGCCTTACAGGGTCCATTACCCCCATTATTAATGTATAGTCCGCTCCATGTTCCATGGCACGCTTATCACGTCTGCATTAATTATGGACAAAAGCAGCCTTGTCAGGCCATCAGCTTTACTAATAGATGGCTCTCTGTGTCTCTCTCTGTTCTTATCCTGCTCATAGGCACAGATCTAGGATCAGCGCATCCTCTCCAAATCCTGGCATTAAATCAAATGGAAACATGAGTTCAGATCAGTGTCTCAGGACAACATCATCCTACTCCCTCTGGTCCACTGAAGGACTCCAGAATACAGCACTACTCTGGATGAATGGAGTACTGTACTTTACTCTGCTAATGCTTCTGTGTTCACCCTGAGATCTCTGTCAGACGGGCCTGGTGTGTGTGTGAACATGTGTTGAGCATATGGTTAGAGAATCTGTGTTTGTTTAAGATCATTCAACATGCATTATGTGTGTTTATATTGTATGTATCTGTTTCTGTGTTTCATGTGGGTTTGCTTCGCTTGTTCTCTGTGTGTGTGTGTGTGTGTGTGTGTGTGTGTGTGTGTGTGTGTGTGTGTGTGTGTGTGTGTGTGTGTGTGTGTGTGTGTGTGTGTGTGTGTGTGTGTGTGTGTGTGTGTGTGTGTGTGTGTGTGTGTGTGTGTGTGTGTGTGATGTCTGTGCTACATTAAGTAAAGAATGGCAGGATGCTGCGTGGGTGAATAGAGCGTTCACGGATTCCCATTAGTTTAGACTGTAATAAATAGCAGGACCTGCATTTAAAAAACACAGAGTAAATTGTGTGAATCCAGAAACCACAACTATTTCACACCCACATACTGCTCTACTCTTATCGCCCTGCCGGCTCAAAGCTTTAGGCTGTGTGTACGTGTGTGTGTGTGTGTGGTGTGTGTTTGTTGCTCTTCCACTCACATTTGTGTGTTTCTTGGCTTGGAGATTAATCAAAGGTTGGCCTTCCTTTGAAGAAAGAAGCTAAACTCTCTCTTTTCAGAAAGGAGGAATCTAAAATCTCTCTTTTCAGAAAAGAGGAAGCTAAAATCTTGTAATAGAAGTGAGAAGGGGAGGGAGGGGGGGGGGGGGTTAAACTTAAGCCGAGCAGTTGCCACTAGACACTGTTCTAAGTTCAGTTTTGCATTTTACACCCAAATGGTGAGGGTTAGGAGTCGGACTAGGGGGAAGTCAACTGATCATTTCTGTTTTGTGATTGGTCTCATCAGAGCTGCCATTCATCTGAATGTATGGCTTCATGTTTAGTCATGACTGTGGCAATTACCTTACAGTTAGGTATATTGACGACAAGTTGTCGTGAGCAGAAGCGATAGCTTGACATTCAGTAAAAGTCTCTCTGCCCCTCTTCCTATATCTTTCTGTGTTTTCCTTTCTCTTGATCTCTGCTGTAAGACACACTACCATGCCATGCTCTCCTCCTAACAGAGATGTGAAGGGGAAACCTAGGAGATAAAACTTCCCATGTAAAGCACATTTCTCTTTCAATAAAGAACCATTACAGTCTCTCGCTCGCACACACACACACACACACACACACACACACACACACACACACACACACACACACACACACACACACACACACACACACACACACACACACACACACACACACACACACACACACACACACACACACACACACACACACACACACACACACACACACACACACACACACACACACACACACACACACCCTCTATCTCTGTCTACTGGTTTCTCTCTCTCTTTTAGTGTGACAATTCCCTCTGGCCCACACCCTTCCTCTGTTATTCCTTCTCTCTGCCTTCCTGGCCATTCTGTTTTTACAAATTCACATGTACACTATAACACACACACACCTGCCACACCTGCCCACCCCTTACTCGCCTCTCTCGCTCTCCCTCGTCTCCCAGGTTTGTTTGGGTTGCCAGCGCCAGGAATCACAAACCATTTGTGTCAGGATTTGGCCAGGGTTGTTCCGGTTTTTGGTCACTAGATGCCCCCATTGTGCCTTTTGACCTTTTGTTTTCCCTTGATCCCCCTTATTATTTGCACCTGTCATGTTTTGTCTTATATTGTCTTGTCATTTTGCTTTTCCTTCTGTTCGTTTTCCCCCTGCTGGTCTTTTTAGGTTCGTTCCCCTTTTTCTCTCTCCCTCTCTCTCTCTCTTCTCTCTATCGTTCCGTTCCTGCTCCCAGCTGTTCCTATTCCCCTAATCAATCATTTAGTCTTCCCACACCTGTTCCCTATCTTTTCCCCTGATTAGAGTCCCTATTTCTCCCCTTGTTTTCCGTTTCTGTCCTGTTGGATCCTTGTATATTGTTCACCGTGCTGTGTCTTTGTATCGCCCTGTCGTGTCGTGTTTCCCTCAGATGCTGCGTGGTGAGCAGGTGTCTGAGTCTGCTACGGTCAAGTGCCTTCCCGAGGCAACCTGCAGTTTATTATCGAGTCTCCAGTCAGTTCTCGTGATTACGAGTGGAATTGTTTTTTATGCTTTATTTACCGCTCCGATTTGTCTAGGAGTATTGCTATTTCCTTAAACTGGATTAAAGACTCTGTTTTCGCCAAGTCGCTTTTGGGTCCTCATTCACCTGCATAACAGAAGGATCCGACCAAAGAATGGACCCAGCGACTACAGACGCTCGTAACACTGCCGTCGAGATCCAAGGAGCCATGCTCGGCAGACACAAGCAGGAATTGTCTGCTGCTCGTCATGCCATGGAGAACCTGGCCGCTCAGGTTTCCGACCTCTCTGGACAGTTCCAGAGTCTTCGTCTCGTGCCACCTGTTACTTCCTGGTCTGCCGAGCCTCCGGAACCTAGGGTTAATAACCCACCTTGCTACTCCGGGCAGCCCAAGGAGTGCCGCTCCTTTCTCACCCAGTGTGATATTGTGTTCTCTCTCCAACCCAACACATACTCTAGAGAGAGAGCTCGGGTTGCTTACGTCATTTCACTCCTTACTGGCCGGGCTCGAGAGTGGGGCACAGCTATCTGGGAGGCAAGGGCTGATTGTTCAAACAATTACCAGAACTTTAAAGAGGAGATGATTCAGGTTTTTGACCGTTCAGTTTTTGGTAGGGAGGCTTCTAGGGCCCTGGCTTCCCTATGCCAAGGTGATCGATCCATAACGGATTACTCTATAGAGTTTCGCACTCTTGCTGCCTCTAGTGACTGGAACGAGCCGGCGCTGCTCGCTCGTTTTCTGGAGGGACTCCACGCAGCGGTCAAAGATGAGATTCTCTCCCGGGAGGTTCCTTCCAGTGTGGACTCTTTGATTGCTCTCGCCATCCGCATAGAACGACGGGTAGATCTTCGTCACCAAGCTCGTGGAAGAGAGCTCGCGTCAACGGTGTTTCCCTGCTCCGCATCGCAACCATCTCCCTCCTCTGGCTCAGAGACTGAACCCATGCAGCTGGGAGGTATTCGCATCTCGACTAAGGAGAGGGAACGGAGGATCACCAACCGCCTGTGCCTCTATTGCGGATTTGATGGACATTTTGTCAATTCATGTCCAGTAAAAGCCAGAGCTCATCAGTAAGCGGAGGGCTACTGGTGAGCGCTACTACTCAGGTCTCTCCATCTAGATCCTGTACTACTATGTCGGTCCATCTACGCTGGACCGGTTCGGGTGCTACATGCAGTGCCTTGACAGACTCTGGGGCTGAGGGTTGTTTCATGGACGAAGCATGGGCTCGGAAACATGACATTCCTTTCAGACAGTTAGACAAGCCTACGCCCATGTTCGCCTTAGATGGTAGTCATCTTCCCAGTATCAGATTTGAGACACTACCTTTAACCCTCACAGTATCTGGTAACCACAGTGAGACTATTTCTTTTTTTGATTTTTCGTTCACCTTTTACACCTGTTGTTTTGGGTCATCCCTGGCTAGTATGTCATAATCCTTCTATTAATTGGTCTAGTAATTCTATCCTATCCTGGAACGTTTCTTGTCATGTGAAGTGTTTAATGTCTGCCATCCCTCCCATTTCTTCTGTCCCCACTTCTCAGGAGGAACCTGGCGATTTGACAGGAGTGCCGGAGGAATATCATGATCTGCGCACGGTCTTCAGTCGGTCCCGAGCCAACTCCCTTCCTCCTCACCGGTCGTATGATTGTAGTATTGATCTCCTTCCGGGGACCACTCCTCCTCGGGGTAGACTATACTCTCTGTCGGCTCCCGAACGTAAGGCTCTCGAGGATTATTTGTCTGTGTCTCTTGACGCCGGTACCATAGTGCCTTCTTCCTCTCCGGCCGGGGCGGGGTTTTTTTGTTAAGAAAAAGGACGGTACTCTGCGCCCCTGCGTGGATTATCGAGGGCTGAATGACATAACGGTTAAGAATCGTTATCCGCTTCCCCTTATGTCATCAGCCTTCGAGATTCTGCAGGGAGCCAGGTGCTTTACTAAGTTGGACCTTCGTAACGCTTACCATCTCGTGCGCATCAGAGAGGGGGACGAGTGGAAAACGGCGTTTAACACTCCGTTAGGGCATTTTGAGTACCGGGTTCTGCCGTTTGGTCTCGCCAATGCGCCAGCTGTTTTTCAGGCATTAGTTAATGATGTTCTGAGAGACATGCTGAACATCTTTGTTTTTGTCTACCTTGACGATATCCTGATTTTTTCACCGTCACTCGAGATTCATGTTCAGCACGTTCGACGTGTTCTCCAGCGCCTTTTAGAGAATTGTCTCTACGTGAAGGCTGAGAAGTGCTCTTTTCATGTCTCCTCCGTTACTTTTCTCGGTTCCGTTATTTCCGCTGAAGGCATTCAGATGGATTCCGCTAAGGTCCAAGCTGTCAGTGAGTGGCCCGTTCCAAGGTCACGTGTCGAGTTGCAGCGCTTTCTAGGTTTCGCTAATTTCTATCGGCGTTTCATTCGTAATTTCGGTCAAGTTGCTGCCCCTCTCACAGCTCTTACTTCTGTCAAGACGTGTTTTAAGTGGTCCGGTTCCGCCCAGGGAGCTTTTGATCTTCTAAAAGAACGTTTTACGTCCGCTCCTATCCTCGTTACTCCTGACGTCACTAGACAATTCATTGTCGAGGTTGACGCTTCAGAGGTAGGCGTGGGAGCCATTCTATCCCAGCGCTTCCAGTCTGACGATAAGGTTCATCCTTGCGCTTATTTTTCTCATCGCCTGTCGCCATCTGAACGCAACTATGATGTGGGTAACCGCGAACTGCTCGCCATCCACTTAGCCCTAGGCGAATGGCGACAGTGGTTGGAGGGGGTGACCGTTCCTTTTGTCGTTTGGACAGACCATAAGAACCTTGAGTACATCCGTTCTGCCAAACGACTTAATGCTCGTCAAGCTCGTTGGGCGTTATTTTTCGCTCGTTTCGAGTTTGTGATTTCTTACCGTCCGGGTAGCAAGAACACCAAGCCTGATGCCTTATCCCGTCTTTTTAGTTCTTCTGTGGCTTCTACTGATCCCGAGGGGAACTTCCTTATGGGCGTGTTGTCGGGTTGACAGTCTGGGGAATTGAAAGACAGGTTAAGCAAGCACTCACGCACACTGCGTCGCCGCGCGCTTGTCCTAGTAACCTTCTTTTCATTCCTGTTTCCACTCGTCTGGCTGTTCTTCAGTGGGCTCACTCTGCCAAGTTAGCTGGTCATCCCGGTGTTCGAGGCACTCTTGCTTCTATTCGCCAGCGCTTTTGGTGGCCGACTCAGGAGCGTGACACGCGCCGTTTCGTGGCTGCTTGTTCGGACTGCGCGCAGACTAAGTCAGGTAACTCTCCTCCTGCCGGTCGTCTCAGACCGCTCCCCATTCCTTCACGACCATGGTCTCACATCGCCCTAGACTTCATTACCGGTCTGCCTTTGTCTGCGGGGAAGACTGTGATTCTTACGGTTGTCGATAGGTTCTCTAAGGCGGCACATTTCATTCCTCTCGCTAAACTTCCTTCCGCTAAGGAGACGGCAGAAATCATCATCGAGAATGTGTTCAGAATTCATGGCCTCCCGTTAGACGCCGTTTCAGACAGAGGTCCGCAATTCACGTCACAGTTTTGGAGGGAGTTCTGTCGTTTGATTGGTGCGTCCGTCAGTCTCTCTTCCGGGTTTCATCCCCAGTCTAACGGTCAAGCAGAGAGGGCCAATCAGACGATTGGTCGCATACTACGCAGCCTTTCTTTCAGAAACCCTGCGTCTTGGGCAGAACAGCTCCCCTGGGCAGAATACGCTCACAACTCGCTTCCTTCGTCTGCTACCGGGTTATCTCCGTTTCAGAGTAGTCTGGGTTACCAGCCTCCTCTGTTCTCATCCCAGCTTGCCGAGTCCAGTGTTCCCTCCGCTCAAGCGTTTGTCCAACGTTGTGAGCGCACCTGGAGGAGGGTGAGGTCTGCACTTTGCCGTTACAGGGCACAGACTGTGAGAGCCGCCAATAAACGTAGGATTAAGAGTCCTAGGTATTGTTGCGGCCAGAGAGTGTGGCTTTCCACTCGCAACCTTCCTCTTACGACAGCTTCTCGTAAGTTGACTCCGCGGTTCATTGGTCCGTTCCGTGTCTCCCAGGTCGTCAATCCTGTCGCTGTGCGACTGCTTCTTCCGCGACATCTTCGTCGCGTCCATCCTGTCTTCCATGTCTCCTGTGTCAAGCCCTTTCTTCGCACCCCCGTTCGTCTTCCCTCCCCCCCGTCCTTGTCGAGAGCGCACCTATTTACAAGGTACGTAGGATCATGGACATGCGTTCTCGGGGACGGGGTCACCAATACTTAGTGGATTGGGAGGGTTACGGTCCTGAGGAGAGGAGTTGGGTTCCGTCTCGGGACGTGCTGGACCGTTCACTGATTGATGATTTCCTCCGTTGCCGCCAGGATTCCTCCTTGAGTGCGCCAGGAGGCGCTCGGTGAGTGGGGGGGTACTGTCATGTTTTGTCTTATATTGTCTTGTCATTTTGCTTTTCCTTCTGTTCGTTTTCCCCTGCTGGTCTTTTTTAGGTTCGTTCCCTTTTTCTCTCTCTCCCTCTCTCTCTCTCTTCTCTCTATCGTTCCGTTCCTGCTCCCAGCTGTTCCTATTCCCCTAATCATTCATTTAGTCTTCCCACACCTGTTCCCTATCTTTTGCCCTGATTAGAGTCCCTATTTCTCCGCTTGTTTTCCGTTTCTGTCCTGTCGGATCCTTGTATATTGTTCACCGTGCTGTGTCTTTGTATCGCCCTGTCGTGTCGTGTTTCCCTCAGATGCTGCGTGGTGAGCAGGTGTCTGAGTCTGCTACGGTCAAGTGCCTTCCTGAGGCAACCTGCAGTTTATTATCGAGTCTCCAGTCAGTTCTCGTGATTACGAGTGGAATTGTTTTTTATGCTTTATTTACCGCTCCGATTTGTCTAGGAGTATTGCTATTTCCTTAAACTGGATTAAAGACTCTGTTTTCGCCAAGTCGCTTTTGGGTCCTCATTCACCTGCATAACAGCACCTGTGCCTCGTTTCCCCTGATTGTATTTAAACCCTTTGTTTTCCTCAGTTCTTTGCTCTGTGTTTGTATGTTAGCACCCAGCCCTAGTACTCTGTGAACTCTTGTTGATCCCGGTGGACTCTCTTGTGGAATTCTGTTTTTTGTTCTTGTTTGTTTGTTTTTGAGTATCTTTTGAGGCTTTTTGTGCTTTACCTTCCACCTTGTGGATTTACCTTTTTTGTCTTGGAGGATTACCTTTGTTCTTATGGAATTCCTTTTGAGGTTGTGGAGTTACATGTTTTCCTGAAGAACTTCACTTTTTACTACATTAAATACACCGTCTCAAGTACTGCTGTGTCTACCTCATCTTCTGGGTTCTGCCGACTATTCGTGACTCAGTTGGTTAAGTGACTGTTTCTCACTCCGGAGACCCGGGTTCATAACCGGGTCCTGACAATTTGGGGGGAAGACTCTTTTAAGATGTCCTCCCCGATCCACAGAGTACAGGCTCATTGTCTCTCAAACGGGCATTTATCTGTCAGGGAAAGCTGTTCAGTTGGACCCATATTAAACATTGAATTATTTTTTCTGTAAATGTTGTTTGTTCAATTTGAGAAAACTGTACTTTGAAATATTTTCTCACATTTAAAGAGGCAGAACATACGCACAGTAAAATTTAACTCAAAGACAGTCCATGATGGTAAAATAGATGATTGTGTCTGACCTGATGACATAACCTGTGGTCATGTGTCAAGGATCAAAGGTCATTGTTCCTGCACATTGAATAGGGTAAGATGATGCAATTTCCTACATATCAGCCACCCTATTCGTCTCCTCACTGAGTGGAGAGTCACTACCTAAGGGGAGGGAGGGGGAACACAGGGAGAGAGACATGCTCATCAGGTCTTCTTAATTGCTGAAGCTCTCTCACCCACAGAGTAAGGTAAGACCCACTGGAGGGGGATACCCTGGCCTGGAGAAACAATTCTAAAACTCACACACAATAGATGAAGTGGGGGGAAATCCTGTCAGAGGGAGTTGAGGGGGCATACGTAGACGCAACTGGCCCGAGGTGTAGAAAGCCCCTAAAACCACCCGAGCACAGAGACACCCTCCCCCCTATCAGGTATCAGGGTATGCATGCATATATAAACTCTCGCATTCCCTCTGCTGTAGATAGTTACCTTTTGCGTACACTCTAACATATACACACATGCACTAGCGTGCACAAACACACACACAGCTCTCGCCACAGAGCCAGGTGGTTAAATATAGGATATTCTTCCCCATGTGTTAGGATTCAGGATGGTGTGTGTGGGGGTGGTGTTAGGGGGGATGGGGGACTTTTGAACCCCTGCCTACGCTGAGTTAACTCACACATGGAGGGAGGGGGGACCAGGGTGCCAGACTGAGTCCTTCATCCGTGTCTCATCCTCCCAACGCCCACGTCCCATACTGGAACTCATCCCACGGTCGCCTCTGTGAACGCACCAACTCCCCTGAAGGCTCAGAAACATAGAATCAACAACAGAGAGGGAGAGAGAAGGAAAGAGGAAGTCAGAGAGAGAGAGAGAGAGAAGGAAAGAGGAAGTCAGAGAGAGAGAGAGAGAGAGAGAGAGGAAGGAAAGAGGATGTCAGAGAGAGAGAGAGAAGGAAAGAAGAAGTCAGAGAGAGAGAGAGAGGAAAGAGGAAGTCAGAGAGAGAGAGAAGGAAAGAGGAAGTCAGAGAGAGAGAGAGAAGGAAAGAGGAAGTCAGAGAGAGAGAGAGAAGGAAAGAGGAAGTCAGAGAGAGAGAGAAGGAAAGAGGAAGTCAGAGAGAGAGAGAAGGAAAGAGGAAGTCAGAGAGAGAGAGAGAAGGAAAGAGGAAGTCAGAGAGAGAGAGAGAAGGAAAGAGGAAGTCAGAGAGAGAGAGAAGGAAAGAGGAAGTCAGAGAGAGAGAAGGAAAGAGGAAGTCAGAGAGAGAGAGAGAAGGAAAGAGGAAGTCAGAGAGAGAGAGAGAGAGAAGGAAAGAGGAAGTCAGAGAGAGAGAGAATGAAAGAGGAAGTCAGAGAGAGAGAGAGAAGGAAAGAGGAAGTCAGAGAGAGAGAGAGAAGGAAAGAGGAAGTCAGAGAGAGAAAGAAGGAAAGAGGAAGTCAGAGAGAGAGAGAGAAGAGAAGGAAAGAGGAAGTCAGAGAGAGAGAGATACAGTGGGGAAAAGGGGGGAAATGTAAGTTGTTTGTGATGGAGGGTGAGAGAGGGGTGAGTTACTCACATCAAAGTTCCCTTGAGACCATGCTGACTTGCATTTCTCTCTTTTTTCTTCCTTCCTAAATTACTGTCTCCATCCTTCCATCCCGTTTTTACGGACGCCAAGAGACAGGAAATCTGTTAATATGTGAGAACGCACAACAATTAAAGCCAGTCCTCTGTGGTGGGAGAGAGACTGTTGCCAAAGTCTAGAGCTCTCTTTAGTAACAGTGTGTAGGTGTCATATCCACACACATGCAGCCCTTGGGACACACATATAACTGCATGAATGCCACAAGTCAGCCCTATTAACATAAAGTTGACATATGAAAGATAACTTAAAGATGATCTGGGGACCGACTCTGGAATCTCACTTAAAGAGCCCATGCATGGGCCTGCACACTTAAAATATGTACTCTCCTCTCTCTCTCTCTCTCTCTCTCTCTCTCTCTCTCTCTCTCTCTCTCTCTCTCTCTCTCTCTCTCTCTCTCTCTCTCTCTCTCTCTCTCTCTCTCTTTTGTCATGGGGATATTTGAACCTCAGTACTGTGAGACATGACTCAACGGCTCATCTGGAGACTGAAAAGACTGGATCCTGTCAGACGGTCTGTAGCTAGATGTGTTTAGGGGTGCAGCAAACCTGCATCTTTTGTTCATTGTTCTATGATCATTAACCCTGAGCCTATTGACATGGAACTGAGTTGAGAGGAAACGACATCCCTCGTCTCCAGAGTAAGAGGATACCTCGTTATATATAGTGTGTCTGTGGGTGCATGTGTGTGTGTGTGTGCGTGCGTGTGTGTGTGTATGCCTGTGTGTGTGTGATAATGGGATAGCGGCCCTCTCCCCAGAACAACAAGGGTCAAATGAACCCCCTAGAGTGGGTGACATCATTCTTTCCAAACTGGTCTGTCCATCCTAAAAAAAAGCCCTGTCTTACCCACCGCTGCTTTAGCATTCAAACAAAGTAAGGTTTCTTCCTTGTTCCAGGGGCCCTGTCTCAATGCATTATACTTATCTACTCACATACTTAGTTGTTGGAATCCATAATGTATTTTTCCAGTACACATGGCCAGGGACAGTTTATGTTGGTATTTTGACATGGATTTACTCAAACAATTGCAATCTTACTGTTGTGTTTCACCAGACCAGTAGATACTAGGGACGTCCCCCCAGACAACTGTGACTGTGTGTTTGACAGGTGGATTTCCCTGAGTGAGCATCAGGTGTGGGAGTGGATGGGAACAACTTCACTGGATTAAGACCCAGGCTGTGTGTATAATCCTCTCCCCAGTTCCTCTACACCAGAAGAGATGTATGAATGGATGAGTGTGCAATTTCAGTGGATTGAGAGTCCTCTCCCCTGCCCCTGTACATCAACACAGATTACAGAGCACTCAGAGCAGCCAGAGGCCTCTTTCTCTCACTCCCCCAGGTCTCCTCTCCTCTCTCTCTCTCCCCCAGGTCTCTACTCAGGTCTCCTCTCCTCTCTCTCCCCCCCAGGTCTCTACTCAGGTCTCCTCTCCTTTCTCTCTCCCCCAGGTCTCCACTCAGGTCTCCTCTCCTTTCTCTCTCCCCCAGGTCTCCACTCAGGTCTCCCTCCTCTCTCTCTCCCCAGGTCTCTACTCAGGTCTCCTCTCCTCTCTCTCCCCCCAGGTCTCTACTCAGGTCTCCTCTCCTTTCTCTCTCCCCCAGGTCTCCACTCAGGTCTCCCTCCTCTCTCTCTCCCCAGGTCTCCAGGTCTCCTCTCCTTTCTCTCCCCCCCAGGTCTCCACTCAGGTCTCCCCTCCTCTCTCTCCCCCAGGTCTCCACTCAGGTCTCCTCTCCTCTCTCTCCCCCCAGGTCTCCACTCAGGTCTCCTCTCCTCTCTCTCTCCCCCAGGTCTCTACTCAGGTCTCCTCTCTCTCTCTCCCCCAGGTCTCCACTCAGGTCTCCTCTCCTCTCTCTCCCCCAGGTCTCCACTCAGGTCTCCTCTCCTCTCTCTCTCCCCAGGTCTCCACTCAGGTCTCCTCTCCTCTCCCCCCAGGTCTCTCTCCCCTCTCCCCCCAGGTCTCCCCAGGTCTCCTCTCCTCTCTCTCCCCCCAGGTCTCCCACTCAGGTCTCCTCTCCTCTCTCTCCCCCCAGGTCTCCACTCAGGTCTCCTCTCCTCTCTCTCCCCCAGGTCTCCACTCAGGTCTCCTCTCCTCTCTCTCCCCCCAGGTCTCCACTCAGGTCTCCTCTCCTCTCTCTCCCCCAGGTCTCCACTCAGGTCTCCTCTCCTCTCTCTCCCCCCCAGGTCTCCACTCAGGTCTCCTCTCCTCTCTCTCCCCCCAGGTCTCCACTCAGGTCTCCTCTCCTCTCTCTCCCCCCAGGTCTCCACTCAGGTCTCCTCTCCTCTCTCTCCCCCCAGGTCTCCACTCAGGTCTCCTCTCTCTCCCCCAGGTCTCCCCAGGTCTCCTCTCCTCTCTCTCCCCAGGTCTCCACTCAGGTCTCCTCTCCTCTCTCTCTCCCCAGGTCTCCACTCAGGTCTCTCTCCTCTCTCTCCCCCCCAGGTCTCCTCCTCTCTCTCTCCCCCCCAGGTCTCCACTCAGGTCTCCTCCTCCTCTCTCCCCCCCAGGTCTCCACTCAGGTCTCCTCTCCTCTCTCTCCCCCAGGTCTCCACTCAGGTCTCCTCTCCTCTCTCTCCCCCAGGTCTCCACTCAGGTCTCCTCTCTCTCTCTCCCCCCAGGTCTCCACTCAGGTCTCCTCTCCTCTCTCTCCCCCCAGGTCTCCACTCAGGTCTCCTCTCCTCTCTCTCCCCCCAGGTCTCCACTCAGGTCTCCTCTCCTCTCTCTCTCCCCCCAGGTCTCCTCTCAGGTCTCCTCTCCTCTCTCTCTCCCCAGGTCTCCACTCAGGTCTCCTCTCCTCTCTCTCCCCCAGGTCTCCACTCAGGTCTCCTCTCCTCTCTCTCCCCCAGGTCTCCACTCAGGTCTCCTCTCCTCTCTCTCCCCCAGGTCTCCACTCAGGTCTCCTCTCCTCTCTCTCTCCCCCAGGTCTCCACTCAGGTCTCCTCTCCTCTCCCCCAGGTCTCTCTCCCCCAGGTCTCCACTCAGGTCTCCTCTCCTCTCTCTCTCCCCAGGTCTCCACTCAGGTCTCCTCTCTCCTCTCTCTCCCCCCAGGTCTCCACTCAGGTCTCCTCTCCTCTCTCTCTCCCCCAGGTCTCCACTCAGGTCTCCTCTCTCCTCTCTCTCTCCCCCAGGTCTCCACTCAGGTCTCCTCTCCTCTCTCTCTCCCCCAGGTCTCCACTCAGGTCTCCTCTCCTCTCTCTCCCCCCCAGGTCTCCACTCAGGTCTCCTCTCCTCTCTCTCTCCCCAGGTCTCCACTCAGGTCTCCTCTCCTCTCTCTCCCCCCAGGTCTCCACTCAGGTCTCCTCTCCTCTCTCTCCCCCAGGTCTCCACTCAGGTCTCCTCTCTCTCTCTCCCCCCAGGTCTCCACTCAGGTCTCCTCTCCTCTCTCTCCCCCCAGGTCTCCACTCAGGTCTCCTCTCCTCTCTCTCTCAGGTCCCCTCCTCTCTCTCCCCCAGGTCTCCACTCAGGTCTCCTCTCCTCTCTCTCTCCCCAGGTCTCTACTCAGGTCTCCTCTCCTCTCTCTCTCCCCCCAGGTCTCCCCAGGTCTCCACTCAGGTCTCCACTCTCCTCTCCTCTCTCCCCCCCAGGTCTCCACTCAGGTCTCCTCTCCTCTCTCTCCCCCAGGTCTCCACTCAGGTCTCCTCTCCTCTCTCTCTCCCCCAGGTCTCCACTCAGGTCTCCTCTCCTCTCTCTCTCCCCCAGGTCTCCACTCAGGTCTCCTCTCCTCTCTCTCTCCCCCAGGTCTCCACTCAGGTCTCCTCTCTCTCTCTCCCCCAGGTCTCCACTCAGGTCTCCTCTCCTCTCTCTCTCCCCCAGGTCTCCACTCAGGTCTCCTCTCCTCTCTCTCTCCCCCAGGTCTCCACTCAGGTCTCCTCTCCTCTCTCTCTCCCCCAGGTCTCCACTCAGGTCTCCTCTCCTCTCTCTCCCCCTCCTCAGGTCTCCACTCAGGTCTCCTCTCCTCTCTCTCTCTCCCCCCAGGTCTCCACTCAGGTCTCCTCTCCTCTCTCTCTCCCCCAGGTCTCCACTCAGGTCTCCTCTCCTCTCTCTCCCCCCAGGTCTCCACTCAGGTCTCCTCTCTCTCTCTCTCTCCCCCAGGTCTCCACTCAGGTCTCCTCTCCTCTCTCTCTCTCCAGGTCCCCCAGGTCTCCTCTCCTCTCTCTCCCCCCCCAGGTCTCCAGGTCTCCTCTCCTCTCTCTCTCCCCCAGGTCTCCACTCAGGTCTCCTCTCCTCTCTCTCTCCCCAGGTCTCCACTCAGGTCTCCTCTCCTCTCTCTCCCCCAGGTCTCCACTCAGGTCTCCTCTCCTCTCTCTCTCCCCCAGGTCTCCACTCAGGTCTCCTCTCCTCTCTCTCCCCCAGGTCTCCACTCAGGTCTCCTCTCCTCAGGTCTCCTCTCCTCTCCCAGGTCTCCACTCAGGTCTCCTCTCCTCTCTCTCCCCCTCCCAGGTCTCCTCTCCTCTCTCTCTCCCCCAGGTCTCCTCTCAGGTCTCCTCTCTCTCTCCCCCCAGGTCTCCACTCAGGTCTCCTCTCCTCTCTCTCTCTCCCCAGGTCTCCACTCAGGTCTCCTCTCCTCTCTCTCTCCCCAGGTCTCCACTCAGGTCTCCTCTCCTCTCTCTCTCCCCCCAGGTCTCCACTCAGGTCTCCTCTCCTCTCTCTCTCCCCCAGGTCTCCACTCAGGTCTCCTCTCCTCTCCCCCAGGTCTCCCCCTCCTCTCCTCTCTCTCCCCCAGGTCTCCACTCAGGTCTCCTCTCCTCTCTCTCTCCCCCAGGTCTCCACTCAGGTCTCCTCTCCTCTCTCTCCCCCCAGGTCTCCACTCAGGTCTCCTCTCCTCTCTCTCCCCCAGGTCTCCACTCAGGTCTCCTCTCCTCTCTCTCTCCCCAGGTCTCCAGGTCTCCTCTCCTCTCTCTCTCCCCCCAGGTCTCCACTCAGGTCTCCTCTCCTCTCTCTCTCCCCCAGGTCTCCACTCAGGTCTCCTCTCCTCTCTCTCCCCCCAGGTCTCCACTCAGGTCTCCTCTCTCTCTCTCTCCCCCCCCCAGGTCTCCACTCAGGTCTCCTCTCCTCTCTCTCCCCCCAGGTCTCCACTCAGGTCTCCTCTCCTCTCTCTCTCCCCCAGGTCTCCACTCAGGTCTCCTCTCCTCTCTCTCCCCCCAGGTCTCCACTCAGGTCTCCTCTCCTCTCTCTCCCCCCAGGTCTCCACTCAGGTCTCCTCTCCTCTCTCTCCCCCCAGGTCTCCACTCAGGTCTCCTCTCTCTCTCTCTCCCCCAGGTCTCCACTCAGGTCTCCTCTCCTCTCTCTCTCCCCCAGGTCTCCACTCAGGTCTCCTCTCCTCTCTCTCTCCCCCAGGTCTCCACTCAGGTCTCCTCTCCTCTCTCTCCCCCCAGGTCTCCACTCAGGTCTCCTCTCCTCTCTCTCCCCCCAGGTCTCCACTCAGGTCTCCTCTCCTCTCTCTCCCCCCAGGTCTCCACTCAGGTCTCCTCTCCTCTCTCTCTCCCCCAGGTCTCCACTCAGGTCTCCTCTCCTCTCTCTCTCCCCCAGGTCTCCACTCAGGTCTCCTCTCCTCTCTCTCTCCCCCCAGGTCTCCACTCAGGTCTCCTCTCCTCTCTCTCTCCCCCAGGTCTCCACTCAGGTCTCCTCTCCTCTCTCTCCCCCAGGTCTCCACTCAGGTCTCCTCTCCTCTCTCTCCCCCAGGTCTCCACTCAGGTCTCCTCTCTCTCTCTCCCCCAGGTCTCCACTCAGGTCTCCTCTCCTCTCTCTCCCCCAGGTCTCCACTCAGGTCTCCTCTCCTCTCTCTCCCCCCCAGGTCTCCACTCAGGTCTCCTCTCCTCTCTCCCCCAGGTCTCCCCAGGTCTCCTCTCCTCTCTCTCCCCCAGGTCTCCACTCAGGTCTCCTCTCTCTCCCCCCCCCAGGTCTCCACTCAGGTCTCCTCTCCTCTCTCTCCCCCCAGGTCTCCACTCAGGTCTCCTCTCCTCTCTCCCCCAGGTCTCCAGGTCTCCTCTCCTCTCCCCCCAGGTCCACTCAGGTCTCCTCTCCTCTCTCTCTCCCCCAGGTCTCCACTCAGGTCTCCTCTCCTCTCTCTCCCCCAGGTCTCCACTCAGGTCTCCACTCAGGTCCCTCTCTCTCTCCCCCCAGGTCTCCACTCAGGTCTCCTCTCCTCTCTCTCCCCCCAGGTCTCCACTCAGGTCTCCTCTCCTCTCTCTCCCCCCAGGTCTCCACTCAGGTCTCCTCTCCTCTCTCTCCCCCCAGGTCTCCACTCAGGTCTCCTCTCCTCTCTCTCCCCCCAGGTCTCCACTCAGGTCTCCTCTCCTCTCTCTCCCCCAGGTCTCCACTCAGGTCTCCTCTCCTCTCTCTCCCCCAGGTCTCCACTCAGGTCTCCTCTCCTCTCTCTCTCCCCCAGGTCTCCACTCAGGTCTCCTCTCCTCTCTCTCTCCCCAGGTCTCCACTCAGGTCTCCTCTCCTCTCTCCCCCCAGGTCTCCACTCAGGTCTCCTCTCCTCTCTCTCCCCCCAGGTCTCCACTCTCCTCTCCTCTCTCTCCCCCAGGTCTCCACTCAGGTCTCCTCCCTCTCTCTCCCCCCCAGGTCTCCACTCAGGTCTCCTCTCCTCTCTCTCCCCCAGGTCTCCACTCAGGTCTCCTCTCCTCTCTCTCCCCCCAGGTCTCCACTCAGGTCTCCTCTCCTCTCTCTCCCCCAGGTCTCCACTCAGGTCTCCTCTCCTCTCTCTCCCCCAGGTCTCCACTCAGGTCTCCTCTCCTCTCTCTCCCCCCCAGGTCTCCACTCTCCTCTCTCCTCTCCCACTCAGGTCTCCTCTCTCTCTCCCCCCAGGTCTCCACTCAGGTCTCCTCTCCTCTCCCCAGGAGGTCTCTCTCCCCCAGGTCTCCACTCAGGTCTCCTCTCCTCCTCTCTCTCTCCCCCAGGTCTCCACTCAGGTCTCCACTCCTCTCTCTCCCCCAGGTCTCCACTCAGGTCTCCTCTCCTCTCTCTCCCCCCTCCCAGGTCTCCACTCAGGTCTCCTCTCCTCTCCTCTCTCTCCCCAGGTCTCCACTCAGGTCTCCTCTCCTCTCTCTCCCCCCAGGTCTCCACTCAGGTCTCCTCTCCTCTCTCTCCCCCAGGTCTCCACTCAGGTCTCCTCTCCTCTCTCTCTCCCCCAGGTCTCCACTCAGGTCTCCTCTCCTCTCTCTCCCCCAGGTCTCCACTCAGGTCTCCTCTCCTCTCTCTCTCCCCCAGGTCTCTACTCAGGTCTCCTCTCCTCTCTCTCTCCCCCAGGTCTCCACTCCTCAGGTCTCCTCTCTCCTCTCTCTCTCCCCCCAGGTCTCCACTCAGGTCTCCTCTCCTCTCTCTCCCCCAGGTCTCCACTCAGGTCTCCTCTCCTCTCTCTCCCCCAGGTCTCCACTCAGGTCTCCTCTCCTCTCTCTCCCCCAGGTCTCCACTCAGGTCTCCTCTCCTCTCTCTCCCCCAGGTCTCCACTCAGGTCTCCTCTCCTCTCTCTCCCCCCAGGTCTCCACTCAGGTCTCCTCTCCTCTCTCTCTCCCCCAGGTCTCCACTCAGGTCTCCTCTCCTCTCTCTCTCCCCCAGGTCTCCACTCAGGTCTCCTCTCCTCTCTCTCTCCCCCAGGTCTCCACTCAGGTCTCCTCTCCTCTCTCTCCCCCCCAGGTCTCCACTCAGGTCTCCTCTCCTCTCTCTCCCCCAGGTCTCCACTCAGGTCTCCTCTCCTCTCTCTCTCCCCCAGGTCTCCACTCAGGTCTCCTCTCCTCTCTCTCCCCCCAGGTCTCTACTCAGGTCTCCTCTCCTCTCTCTCTCCCCCAGGTCTCCACTCAGGTCTCCTCTCCTCTCTCTCCCCCCAGGTCTCCACTCTCTCCTCTCTCTCTCTCCCCCAGGTCTCCACTCAGGTCTCCTCTCCTCTCTCTCTCCCCAGGTCTCCACTCAGGTCTCCTCTCCTCTCTCTCCCCCAGGTCTCCACTCAGGTCTCCTCTCCTCTCTCTCTCCCCCAGGTCTCCACTCAGGTCTCCTCTCCTCTCTCTCTCCCCCCAGGTCTCCACTCAGGTCTCCTCTCCTCTCTCTCTCCCCCAGGTCTCCACTCAGGTCTCCTCTCCTCTCTCTCTCCCCAGGTCTCTCAGGTCCCCCCTCTCTCTCTCCCCCAGGTCTCCCTCAGGTCTCCTCTCCTCTCTCTCCCCCAGGTCTCCACTCAGGTCTCCTCTCTCCTCTCTCTCTCCCCCAGGTCTCCACTCAGGTCTCCTCTCCTCTCTCTCCCCCAGGTCTCCACTCAGGTCTCCTCTCCTCTCTCTCCCCAGGTCCCCCAGGTCTCCACCTCTCTCTCCCCCAGGTCTCCACTCAGGTCTCCTCTCCTCTCTCCCCCCAGGTCTCCACTCAGGTCTCCTCTCCTCTCTCTCTCCCCCAGGTCTCCACTCAGGTCTCCTCTCCTCTCTCTCCCCCCAGGTCTCCACTCAGGTCTCCTCTCCTCTCTCTCCCCCCCAGGTCTCCACTCAGGTCTCCTCTCCTCTCTCTCTCCCCAGGTCTCTCTCTCTCTCCCCCCAGGTCTCCAGGTCTCCCTCTCTCTCTCTCCCCCAGGTCTCCACTCAGGTCTCCTCTCCTCTCTCTCCCCCCAGGTCTCCACTCAGGTCTCCTCTCTCTCTCTCCCCCCAGGTCTCCACTCAGGTCTCCTCTCCTCTCTCTCCCCCCACTCAGGTCTCCCTCAGGTCTCCTCTCTCCTCTCTCTCTCTCCCCAGGTCTCCACTCAGGTCTCCTCTCCTCTCTCTCCCCCAGGTCTCCACTCAGGTCTCCTCTCCTCTCTCTCTCCCCCAGGTCTCCACTCAGGTCTCCTCTCCTCTCTCTCTCCCCCAGGTCTCCACTCAGGTCTCCTCTCCTCTCTCTCCCCCAGGTCTCCCTCAGGTCTCCTCTCCTCTCTCTCCCCCAGGTCTCCACTCAGGTCTCCTCTCCTCTCTCTCCCCCCAGGTCTCCACTCAGGTCTCCTCTCCTCTCTCTCCCCCCAGGTCTCCACTCAGGTCTCCTCTCCTCTCTCTCCCCCCAGGTCTCCACTCAGGTCTCCTCTCCTCTCTCTCCCCCCAGGTCTCCACTCAGGTCTCCTCTCCTCTCTCCCCCCCCAGGTCTCCACTCAGGTCTCCTCTCCTCTCTCTCCCCCAGGTCTCCACTCAGGTCTCCTCTCCTCTCTCTCCCCCAGGTCTCCACTCAGGTCTCCTCTCCTCTCTCTCCCCCCAGGTCTCCACTCAGGTCTCCTCTCCTCTCTCTCCCCCCAGGTCTCCACTCAGGTCTCCTCTCAGGTCTCCTCTCCTCTCTCTCTCCCCAGGTCTCCAGGTCTCCTCTCCTCTCTCTCTCTCCCCCAGGTCTCCACTCAGGTCTCCTCTCCTCTCTCTCCCCCCAGGTCTCCACTCAGGTCTCCTCTCCTCTCTCTCCCCCAGGTCTCCCAGGTCTTCCAGGTCTCCAGGTCTCCTCTCCTCTCTCTCCCCCAGGTCTCCTCTCCTCTCTCTCTCCCCCAGGTCTCAGGTCTCCTCTCCTCTCTCTCTCCCCCAGGTCTCCACTCAGGTCTCCTCTCCTCTCTCTCCCCCAGGTCTCCACTCAGGTCTCCTCTCCTCTCTCTCCCCCCAGGTCTCCTCAGGTCTCTCCTCTCTCTCCCCCCCCAGGTCTCCACTCAGGTCTCCTCTCCTCTCTCCCCCAGGTCTCCCCAGGTCTCTCCCTCTCAGGTCTCCTCTCCTCTCTCTCTCCCCCCAGGTCTCCACTCAGGTCTCCTCTCCTCTCTCTCTCCCCCAGGTCTCCACTCAGGTCTCCTCTCCTCTCTCTCCCCTCCACTCAGGTCTCCCTCAGGTCTCCACTCAGGTCTCCTCTCTCTCTCTCCCCCAGGTCTCCACTCAGGTCTCCTCTCCTCTCTCTCCCCCCAGGTCTCCACTCAGGTCTCCTCTCCTCTCTCTCCCCCCAGGTCTCCACTCAGGTCTCCTCTCCTCTCTCTCCCCCAGGTCTCCTCAGGTCTCCTCTCTCTCTCCCCCCCAGGTCTCCACTCAGGTCTCCTCTCCTCTCTCTCCCCCAGGTCTCCTCAGGTCTCCTCTCCTCTCTCTCCCCCCAGGTCTCCACTCAGGTCTCCTCTCCTCTCTCTCCCCCAGGTCTCCACTCAGGTCTCCTCTCCTCTCTCTCTCTCCACCTCCTCTCCTCTCTCTCCCCCAGGTCTCCACTCAGGTCTCCTCTCCTCTCTCTCCCCCCAGGTCTCCACTCAGGTCTCCTCTCCTCTCTCTCCCCCCAGGTCTCCACTCAGGTCTCCTCTCCTCTCTCTCCCCCCAGGTCTCCACTCAGGTCTCCTCTCCTCTCTCTCTCCCCCAGGTCTCCACTCAGGTCTCCTCTCCTCTCTCTCCCCCAGGTCTCCACTCAGGTCTCCTCTCCTCTCTCTCCCCCCAGGTCTCCACTCAGGTCTCCTCTCCTCTCTCTCCCCCCAGGTCTCCACTCAGGTCTCCTCTCCTCTCTCTCCCCCCAGGTCTCCACTCAGGTCTCCTCTCCTCTCTCTCCCCCCAGGTCTCCACTCAGGTCTCCTCTCCTCTCTCTCCCCCCAGGTCTCCACTCAGGTCTCCTCTCCTCTCTCTCCCCCAGGTCTCCACTCAGGTCTCCTCTCCTCTCTCTCTCCCCCAGGTCTCTACTCAGGTCTCCTCTCCTCTCTCTCTCCCCCAGGTCTCCACTCAGGTCTCCTCTCCTCTCTCTCTGCCCCAGGTCTCTACTCAGGTCTCCGCTCCTCTCTCTGTCCCCCAGGTCTCCTCTCCTCTCTCTCTCCCCCAGGTTTCCACTCAGGTCTCCCTCCTCTCTCTCTCCCCGAGGTCTCCACTCAGGTCTCCTCTCCTCTCTCTCTCTCTCTCCTAGGTCTCTACTCAGGTCTCCTCTCCTCTCTCTCTCCCACAGGTCTCCAATCAGGTCTCCTCTCCTCTCTCTCTCCCCGAGGTCTCCTCTCCTCTCTGGATTCCCCCAGCACAGCAGCTCAGGCAGGCAGGCTGTTGATCCAGCCTCAGCTCCATGTGTGTCTTGTCCCTGCATTGAGGGGCTGAGTTCTCCCTGTAGGGTTATAGACTTGTATAATTTATCTGTGGTCACCCGGTTTGTTCCAACTCTCTGTCACTGTCTGTTGCTGCACACATATATACACACACATACATACACAAACACACCATGCACACCATGTGTAAGTATCTGTAGTCCTGGAGAGGGAGAGATGGGAGACGAGATCCACTCATCCACTCCAAATGAGCACCAGATCGATAGGAAAGCCCTTGATCCTGCACTCATTCCTCTGACCCTGGATATCACACACACAGAGAAAGGCAGGAAAGCGAAAGAGCTGGTGAGGGGGGCACTCACACACAGCACTCTCACTCTGTAGAATAGACTAGAGATAGGCTTATGATTAGTTACATATTTTCTGATCATTACCATTGAGAGCTGTTGACTTATATCAGGCAGAGCGTTTTCCATTCAAGTAAAGATGAACTGGCCAATAGACCTGATCAAGAAATAGTTAACTGGGAACTTCACTGGCAACAGAACATCGTGTTTTTCTTATTGTAGATTGCGATATCTAGTGTTTGGTTTCGTGTACTGCATATTTACGGGTTTATGTTTTCCCGCTAAAAAATGAACTTTTGACACGAGACCATTGACTTGACCTACTTTTGGTTATTTAACATTTATTTAACTAGACAAGTCAGTTACGAACAGATTCAAATTGACAATGACGACCTACACCGGCCAAATACGGACGACGCTGGGCCAATTTTGCGCCGCCCCATGGGACTCCCAATATCCTGGTTCGTATCCAGGCTGTGTCTATAGTGACGCATCAAGTACTGAGATGCAGTGCATTAGACCGCTGCGCCATTCCGGAGTCCCCTAGATATAGATACAATGTTACAAAGAAAGGGTGAGAAATATCTACAAGGTAACGCCTGGATATCAAAAGGTCTGACCATTTAATACAATGTGGCAGAAGTATGACAATTTATTTTAGTATCAGTATTTTAGCATGTAAGCTGTTTAGTAATCTTCAATAATTAAAATCATATTGGAAGCCCAGATAATATTCCTTATTGTACATATTTTATGTCCCCACCATATTAATCAGAGAGTTCTCATTGATCAGAATTGACGGGAAAGAAAGCCAGAAGAGCCATGCAGCCAGGCGTCTTGTTTCAATGAAAAAGCGGACTAGAGTTATGCAAATCATTGGCCCAAACTAATCGGCGGGGTAATATACTCCTCCCACTGAGCTGTTCGTGCGCACTTCTTTGCTCCAGGCTGCGCTTTAGCAGCTATTTGTAAATCATTTGGAATTGTAGACAATGAGACATCTATGTAAAAACATGGTAGTAACATCAGAATATTTTAGCCTAAACTAAACCTATCCCTACTATGGGAGAGTGTATTTGTTTTGAGAGCTTACATCGTCCTATTTGATGTAAAGTCAAGGTATTATTTTAAAAGGAGATGTTTTCTGACAAAGAGACAGGCAGGTGCTATCACGGAACATCACGTGAAGCAAAAACCGTGAAGCAAAAACGACCATATCAAAACCGAAGGTGAAAGGTCCTCAAAGGGCACATGATGGTGGCGAGGATGGCGAGCTGCGGAGCCGCTTGTAACCTGGATGAAGGGTAAGCATCTTAAATACATAGACAAATAATGGCGATATTTAGTCTTGCACGTAGCCTATATATGCATGAGCTTGCATTCACACTGACAAAGATGTGCGCCGCAATGTTCTGTCGAATCCGGAAAGAGCTGTTCCTTTGTTGTTGCTGCTTGCTACCCTTAGCTGGTAACTTAGTTCTCGATTTATAAAAAAAACACAAGACCCTAAATAGTTGCAACCGTGTATTTTTATTTTATTGAAGACAGGCCCCCAAAGTGAGAGGGGACGCCATGGTCGCTTTGTAACGCACAAGATGCTGTGTTGTTGACTGATCATAATACAAACATGCCCATCGCCCATGCAATATGGCTATACCGCGAGTTACAACTATAGAACGATGTTATTCTGTAGGACAACGCAATGCAACAATCATTTTTGGGTTCTCAATTAAAAACCGTCTCTTTTAACTTGAAAATGAAACCACTTTTGTGTACCCGTCCTCCACCACTGCATTTTGCACTGTCACAGTTAGGCTACTTTGTCTCGATGTATCGTTTCAGCTGTTTAGAAGCGTGCCAGTCAGGTCGTTCTTCATTAGACACCTGCCATGTGAAAGTGCTTGAATATAGTAAAGGTAAACTAGCTTCGCTGTTATATGTATAGGAGCATCTATGTTCCAAATAATATACCATATATGGTATATACCATGTACCATATAATCATCTTGAATTACGTAGGCTATTAGGACTTTTTCCAGGGAAGCTTGATAGTCAAGGACTTTAAAAAAAAACATATCACTTCTGTAACCAGTGTTACTACAATCATGGTAATGTTTTATACCGTAGAATGTAGTTGTAGAAATGTAGAAAACGTCTACATTGTCCCCCTTGTGTAGTAAATAATGAATAGTGTTTGTGTGGAGAGTAACCATGAACCCCAGGGCAGTTGAAGGTGACAGATGGTGACTTATATCCAAGGGGAGCACAAGGTCAATAGTTACTGTGGTTTCCTGGTTTTCTATCACACCACAGGCTTCTGGAGAAACAAGACACATTTGGCACCATGCCACCATGCCACCATGCCACACCCTTTGGCCACTGACTTAAATAATCAAAATTCTGGTTAGACAATTCAACGCTCAAATCACTGAAGAGGCTTGAGTGTCACCGAAGTGCTGACATGTATACAGTACCAGTCAAAAGTTTGACACACCAGTACATTCCAGGGGTTTTCTTTATTTGTACTATTTTCTACATTGTAGAATAATAGTTAAGACATCAAAACTATGAAATAACACATATGGAATTGTGTATTAACCCAAAAAGTGTTAAACAATGTCACGGATCCCGCTGGAACTTTCATTGCGCACACCTGGCCCCTATTCCCACTGATTGTATTTGTATATATGTGCCCTTTGTTCATCATAGTGCTGTCCATTATTGTTACTATGTCCGTTGGTGCGTATGAGTACCTGTGCTGTGTGTTTCACCTGTGCTGTGCTTTTGTGCCCGTGTGGATTGCGCCGATGATTACGGTTCTCGCCCCGTGTGATAATCATTGTGTGCTAGTGTCATTTATTCGAGGTTCTCTTCGCTCTTTTGTTTGGGTTTCAACCCTGTGTTTTTGTTACGTGTTTGTTTGGTCTTCGTCGCCGTAATTTGGGGCTTAATAAAAACCCATATTATGCATTCCTGCGTCTGCCTCCCGAATCATTCATACCGACGTGACAAACAGAAAAAGATTTTAGATTCTTCAAAGTAGCCACCCTTTGTCTCAATGATGGCTTGGCACACTCTTGGCATTCTCTCAACCAGCTTCACCTGGAATGCTTTTCCAACTGTCTTGAAGGAGTTCCTTCATATGCTGAGCACTTGATGGCTGCTGTTCCTTCACTCTGAGGTCCAACTCATCCCAAACCATCTCAATTGGGTTGAGGTCGGGTGATTGTGGAGGCCAGGTCATCTGATGCAGCACTCCATCACACTCCTTCTTGGTCAAATAGCCCTTACACAGCCTGGAGGTGTGTTGGGTCATTGTCCTGTTGAAAAACAAATGATAGTGCAAACCAGATGGGATGGCGTATCGCTGCAGAATGCTGTGGTAACCATGCTGGTTAAGTGTGCCTTGAATTCTAAATAAATCACTGACAGTGTCACCACCAAAGCAACCCCACACCATCACACCTCCTCCATGCTTCACGGTGGGAACCACACATGTGGAGATCATCCGTTCACCTACTCTGTCTCACAAAGACACAGCGGTTGGAACCAAAAATCTCAAATTTGGACTCATCAGTCCAAAGGACAAATTTCCACCGGTCTAATGTCCATTGCTTGTGTTTCTTGGCCCAAGCAAGTCTCTTCTTCTCATTGGTGTCCTTTAGTAGTTGTTTCTTGGCAGCAATTTTGACCATGAAGGCCTGATTGATGCAGTCTCCGCTGAACAGTTGATGTTGAGATGTGTCTGTTACTTGAACTCAGTGAAGCATTTATTTGGGCTGCAATTTCTGAGGCTGGTAAATTCTAATGAATTTATCTTCTGCAGCAGAGGTAACTTTGGGTCTTCCTTTCCTGTGGCGGTCCTCATGAGAGACAGTATCATCATACTGTTACGCTTGATGGTTTTTATGATTGCATTTGAAGAAACTTTCAAAGTTCTTGAAATGTTCACTATTCACTAAGTAATGATGCAGTGTCATTTCTCTTTGCTTATTTGAGCTGTTCTTGGCATAATATGGTCTTTTACCAAATCTTCTGTATACCACCCCTACCTTGTCACAACACAACTGATTGTCTCAAACGCATAAAGAAGGAAAGAAATTCCACAAATTAACTTTTAACAAGGCACATATGTTAATTGAAATGCATACCAGGTGGCTACCCCATGAAGCTGGTTGAGAGAATGCGAATAGTGTGCAAAGATGTAATCAAGGCAATGGGTGGGTACTTTGAAGAATCTCAAACATTTCTTTAACATTTTTTTGGTTACTACATGATTCCATATGTGTTATTTCATTGTTTTGGTGTCTTCACTAGTATTCTACAATGTGTATTAAATAATGAGTAGGTGTGTCCAAACTTTTGACTGGTACTGTAGATATTCAATTATACTGAACAAAAACATAAATGAAACATGTAAAGTGTTAGTCCGATGTTTCATGAGCTGAAATAAAAGATCCCAGAAATGGTTAATTCACACAAAAAGCTTATTTCTCTCAAATTTTGTGCACAAATTTGTTTACATCCCTGTTAGTGAGCATTTCTCCTTTGCCAAAATAATCCATCCACCTGACAGGTGTGGCATATCAAGAAGCCGATTAAACCGCATGGTCATTAGAGGTGCACCATGTGCTGGGGACAATAAAAGGCCACTCTAAAATGTGCAGTTTTGTCTCACAACACAATGCCACATATGTCTCAAGTTTTGAGGGAGTGTGTAATTGGCATACCGACTGCAGGACTGTCCACCAGAACTGTTGCCAGAGAATTGAATGTTAATTTCTTTAACATAAGTTGTTGTAGAGAATTTGTCAGTACGGTCATGCGGCCTCACAACTGCAGACCACGTGTAGCCAGCCCAGGACCATCACATCTGCCGTCTTCACTTGCGAGATCAGCCACATGGACAGCTGATGAAACGGAGGATTATTTCTGGTTGTAATAAAGACCTTTTGTGGGGAAAAACTCATTTTGATTGTCTGGGCCTGTTTCCCCAGTGGGTGGACCTTGCTCCCAAGTGGGTGGGCCTAAATGTATTTATTTAAATTGACTGTTTTCCTTATATGAACTGTAAATCAGAAAAATCGTTGAAATCTTGAGTTTATAATTTTGTTCAGTATACATAAATATACAATGCACAATATCTGCGGAATATATGACCCCTCACGAAGGCATAACGTTTTACCCTCATACTTGACAGTTTAGTGTATCATTAATATTGTGACTGATGGTGTGTGATATGTTAACCTACTGAGGTACACAAGGCTAAATTGGAGCTGTGTCAAAAACTATAGCACTAGAACTAACTGATGATTCCCTATCCCTTGTTCACAGGCTTTCAGTGTGTTCATGTAAGGCTGTAGGAAACATGCAAAAACGGTGGCTTTATCGCACCACAGAGACACAGACAGAGAGAGAAGGGGTGAGAGAGACAAGAAAGGACGGGGAGGGTTTGGTTTTGTATGAGTGGGAGAGAAGTAAGAGATGTTGAGAGGCCAGGGTTGACAAGAGGGCAAAGAGAAATACATAGAAATAATTTACAGAGAGATGGATAGAGGCTGAAAGTATAACACAGGGTGAGACCCAAATGCAGACACAGGATGCAGATGGTTTGAGTCTGATATTTATTAAACAACATTGGGCAGGTCGAAGACAGGTGAAAGTTCATAACCAGGTCAGAGTTCCAAACTGTACAGGGATGCAGGCAGGCTCAAGGTCAGGGCAGGCAAAAGGTCAAAACCAGGCGGACTAGAAAAACTGAGACAAGGAAAAAGCAGGAGCATGGAATAACACGCTGGTTGACAAAACAAGGTGAACTGACAACAGACAAACAGAGAACACAGGAATAAATACCCTGGGAATAATGTGGAAAACGGGTAACACCTGGAGGTGGGTGGAGACAATCACAAAGACAGGTGAAACAGATCAGTGCGTGTCACGGGCAGAGTACATGTGGGAATATGACTGCCATGGAAATGTATAACAGTTGTGTTGTGATACAGAAACCTGTTGGCTGTGTCAAACATTGACCTTGGAAAAGTAAACAGTCTTTCCTGTACTCCTGTCTGAGGACAATGAGGATGAGGACAACTAGCTTATCAGGTTTCATTAAATCTAAAAGAGTGACTATTTACAACACAGAACTAGAAATAGCCCATGAATTTGTCACAATTCAATCATTGTTTCAGGACCTTATCTGCAGGTACCATGCACAGTTATCATGATGAATTACTTTCTTATTATCAAAGAGGTTGTAAACACATGCCAACTCAGTAAAGTGTTTCTCCTTTATTCCTAGTCTCCTCTGTGGTAAAGGACTAAAGACTACACTTGAGTCAACTCTGGCTTTTGATCACCTAGAGCGCAGTATTTTTACGATGGAGTAAAATAAAAAATAAATACTGTTGACCTAGTTCTCTGTGCGTGCTGAACTTGTTCACACAAGTCACAGACTGAATCACCAAGTGTCATGCTTTGTCTGAGGCTGAGAGACATCCTCTGGATGATGCACATTACTATGTTTTTGAAAATAAACCTGTAACACTGCTCACTGCAAAACCCTTCCCTTTGTGTCTTGATGTTAGATCAACTTTTGATGTTCTCTGATACTGTCTCTTTAAGAACTTATGGTTTATAATCACAAGCACTATTATCAGCCAGTACCTTTCCATGTGTTTGCAGTACCAGCCGTCCAACACTAGTGTGTAAAACTGGGTCACTATGTATGGGGTGGGGGTTCCACACCACACTGTAGGATGGGCTGATGTCATGAACGTGAGATTTTGGCAGCTCCTCCACTTCCTGCTTTTGTGCTTCAGTTAAATGAGCGTTTGTGTGTACATCAGAGAGAGGAAGTGAAGACCGAGATGGGTCTGCAGCTGGACAGTTCAGCTCCACCCCCTCTTCTCCACACCCATAATCCCCTCCCCCCACTGGTCCATAAACTGAAGTTGTATTCTCCTAACTCCATTTTGATAACGTCTTGGGATGCCCTTATCATTTCCTATCTCTTTTAACCAACAGCGATGGAGGCATCCCTGCCCTTGACCAGAAGGGTAAGCACCGTTCGCTCTTTGTTTGATTGTGCATGAAATGTGTTGTCTCATGTGGCAAAAAGTTCTGAATTAATGTGATCTTTAATTAGACCAGGAGATGGCAGTCAACACCAGTAAAACAAATCTGTGTGTGTGTGTGTGATGTACATTGGGCTGATAAAGCGTGCTGTCTGAGGGTAGACGGAGTGGATGTTAGATGAGGCAGAGAGCGATTGGAGGCATATGAGGACACAGATCGAGAGATGGGGGGGGAAAGAGATAAGGGGAGAGGGAGAGAGAACGAGCAAGAGAGAGGGACGTTTGTAGAGCAGAGAGAGCGAGCGAGAGAGACCTGGCTGGTTCTCAGTCTGAGATGAGGCTCCCTGCCCCAGGGAGGACTGGCTCCATCTATTAGCTTCCCCTCTGCTAATGCCAGGCTCTCAGCTAGAAGGCCTGACCCAGACTCACTCCTGCTGGGTACAGATACCCCTGGAGCTAGCCATGTCTGTACACCAGGGCACCAGTTCACTTCACTCTATCTTACCAGGTAGGCCATAGTTTCACTTTAGATTAGGACAGTTATTGATAATAACCGTGGTGAAAAAAAATATAATCTGAATACATACATTTTAAGATGGGGGTGGGGGGTTCAACTCTATTTTCAAGTAGATATATTTTACTCAGTAGCATTTTCTTTCATTTTTACATGAAAACGGTAAAAGTTGGTAATCATTTTACAATGATTTGGGTGGAGAAGCTTGATTTTCATAAGTTCCAAGAAGTCAAAAACATTTGCTTTTGAGAAATTGTCTCTCCAAAGCTGTGTTGTATTCTTTAGGTATCTCGTAGCTTATTTTCAAAGATGCATTACAAAATATATTCTACAAAAATGACAATCATAACAATAATCGTGACCATTTGCATGGCAATTAATCGTTACACAATCATCACAGCCCTACTTCAGATGCACTTACAGTATGACGCATACAATTTGTAAGTCATTCTGAATGAGATTATCAGCTTCTGTAAAGTTACAGCCCCGACACAGGGGCCCTCAGCCCTATACATAGAAAAAGCACAGACATATCACCGAATTACAATACGCTCATATACATACTGTATCCAGTTTGCGTTAATCTACATTAGTGAGGAATCAGTTGTGGAGGTTTCAGATGAGTGATGTGAGTGAAGATATACGGTATACACTGATGAGCTCATCAGAATGAACTTTGTCACAGTTTGACAACAGAAGTGCAACATTTAGATCATGCTCCGTCAGACAGTACATAAAAGGGTACAAATCGATAAAGTATGATATTCTTTTTCTTTCATTTGTTAGTAACAGGCCTAGGGTAGACATGAGTAGAGAACCTTCAGAAAACTCTCAGGGGATGGGCTGGAGTTGTTTGGGGCAGGTCCCACAGAGGGCCAGTCCCCTGAGGTTTTTAAATGTTTTATTTAGCTAGCCAAGTCAGTTGAGAACAAATTATTATTTACAATGCCGGCCTACCGGGGAAAAGTGGGTTAACTGCCTTGTTCAGGGGCAGAACGACCTATTTTTACCACGTCAGCTCAGGGATCCCATCCAGTAACCTTTTGGTTCCAAGCCCAACACTCTAACCACTAGGCTACCTGCTACTTTATGGGTAAAGTGGGGTGGAAAGATGGAGAGAGGAGATTTCCTAATTCCATATTAACCCCTATCCCAAGACATCTCTACTAAAAGTTCAGTTGTTACAGATATTCTGACTGAAAATGATAACAGTGGCTCAGGTGGACACACCTTTGCAGTATGTTTGTATTTTCCTCGTATAGAGTGAGATTTCACTCAAAGAGAAGCCCCCCCCTGTGAACACTACTCAAACAGAACTCTAATGGTCTCTGAGCTGCATATAGGCATATAGACCCCCTCTCAAGTCATGTTTGAACTACCAATCAATTTCCCTCACCCCTCTTTATTTGAAAGTACACTTAGAATGAGAAACGTTTTCAAAGTTCATCCCTCCATGTCCTATGGATTTTTATGACAGACAATGCAGGGACATCTACAGAGGAGAGTTCTGAAGAAGAGGAGGACGAAGAGGAGGAGGATTCTGGTGAGCGGCTGCTAGAGATCAAAAACTCTCCATCACAGTATGAATCTTCAGGCTTTATCCCCACCCTCTAACACAACATTCTCTCTCTTTGTCTTTCAACAGACGGCTTTGCTGAGAAAGAAGGAGGTGAGAAAAACACAGGCCTTGTTCTGTCAGCTTCATCAAAATCATTTACAATCTGTGATGATAGACGGTCACACCAGCACCTCCAGCTTGTCTTTACTCAGTCAGTTAGGATCTTTTTAGAAATAATTGTATTATTTCTTGGCTTGTCCCAGTAGAATCTGAGGAGCCTGACGTTGAGGGTTCCTGTAATGGTGAGTGGGAACTAAAACGTCAGCCACAATGCCTATATCTGCCTTATCCTGCCTCTGAAATACAGATGAATATCCTCTTTCACCTCAAAGTCCTGAGTAGAATGATTGCTCCTCTCCCCCAACTTCCTTCATGAGGTGTAACTTATCTCTCTACAGAGTCAGAGTCGGCTCCTCAACCTGATGCAGAGGTTTCCCTTGCTAAAGGTATATCCTCAGTTTGACACAAGTCATTCTACTACCAAATGTTTCGCTTTTTCCACAAAATGTCGAGCTATCCTAGACAAAGGAGATTGTAATGGTTGAAAGGCTAGAGAGAGGATATCTGGGTGCATTCATAGTTTTATGAAAATGTGTCTGCAAATCATAGTCTGAGAGGTAGAGTGCCCCCCAAGAGGGAGTGCCTAGTTTGACCTTTGGCTTCTCCTTTGTCAGATGTGCCCCCCAAGCCATGCTGTGAAAAATGCAAGGCTGTCCAGCAGGTAAGTACATTTGTTTGATTGTGGAATTGAACGATAGTTGTGTAATTAAGCTTTAGAGACATACAGTATGGCTGTAGACTCACTAGAGGAACAGGGGCCAATCTTAGTACCATGTCTGTTTCTCTATCAGAGTCAAGGCAATGAACTGGTTACTCCCAGGAAGATCTCTAAAGGACGCCTACAGTGAGTAGCTCTTCTACCTGTAGCCTCGTTCCTTCTCTCTCTCTCCCTCTTTTTTTCTCCATCTCTAAATCTCTTACTCTCTTGCTTACTTAGTATCTCTACCTCTCTTTTTTAATAAATAATAAAATCCCCAAACCACTAATGCCCCTTCTGCTGAGTGTCTGTCTGACTGGTATGAGTCTGTCCATCTCTCTGTGTTCTGTGTGTCAGGGTGCAGCTGGAGGGAGAGGGGACATATGAGTGCTCCGTCACCGGCCTGGTGTTTGAGGTGTCAGAGAGAGTCCTGATCCGCTACTCGGTCCTGTCCTGGTCCAAGTTTGGCATGTTCCTCAGGGACTCCTGGAGGTTCGCTGGGCCCATCTTCAACGTGGACTGTGTCAACAGCCCCTCATCCATCCTCACCTCCATCCAGTTCCCTCACTTCCTCTGCCTCGCTGACCCCGACAGTGAAATGACCTTTAGTGTCCTGCATATGAAGGACAGCTGTCCGATGATTGAGCCCTCGGTAGATCACTCTGGCAGCCATGTAAAGTGGCGTGTATCGTCTCTGTCCCCGGTGGGGCCCATTGTCCAGAGCAGCAAGTCTGTAGAGCACCACGGGGTGGTCCTGGTGTATAAGGAACTGGCTCTGAACAACTCCTACTCCTTTCGCATCTACCTGGCCACCAACAACTCCTCTGACATTAAGGTGAGAGGGAAACAGGGTGTGTGTATGCGGATCATTACAGTAACATCTTACTGAGTCAGAGAAATGAACATGATCAGAGAGGGATTGTAATGCCCACTGGCCTGACCTCCTGGCACTCTGACTCACACTGTGGTCTCTACTGTGGGAAATCACATGTCACACTGGAAGTGTGCGGTCTGTTTATTTGTGTGTATGTGTGTGTGGTGATCAAGATGAGTTCATTTGTTTGTCACTGTATCAGAGGGCATTGGTGCATATTAATTAACAAATGATTGTGTATTGATTTGTGTATCTATCTCGGAAAAACTCAGATGGAAACCCCAAACCTCATACATTAGATCTGAATCTAGCCCAGTGGACAACACTGGTTAACTTCATTGGGATAGGGGGCAGCATTTTCACTTTTTGATGAAAAGCATGCCCAGAGTAAACTGCCTCCTACTCAACCCCAGAAGCTAATATATGCATATTAGTAGTAGCATTGGATAGAAAACACTCTGCCGTTTCTAAAACTGTTTGAATGATGTCTGTGAGTATAACAGAACTCATATGGCAGGCAAGAACCTGAGAAAAAATCCAAACAGGAAGTGGGAAATCTGAGGTTTGTAGTTTTTCAACTCGGCCCCTGTTGAAGATACAGTGGGATATTGGTTATGTTGCACTTCCTAAGGCTTCCACTAGATCTCAATCGTCTTTAGAACATTGTTTGATGCTTCTAGTATGAAGGGGGGCTGAATGAGAGGGTTAATTAGTCAGAAGCCTGCCAGCAGCCACAAGCTCAGTTACGCGCATTCACATGAAAGGTAGCTCCCGTTCCATTGCTTTTCTAATGGAATTCTCCGGTTGTAACATTATTGAACATGTATGATAAAAACATCATAAAGATTGATTCTATACATTGTTTGATATGTTTCTACGACCAGTAATATAACTTTTTGGAATTTCCGTCCGACCTATCAGCTGGAAGTCACACGCGCGTTTCACTTTGTTTACCAAATGCCCAAACAAAAGGAGGTATATGGACATAAATGATTAACTTTATCGAACAAATCAAACATTTATTGTGGAACTGGGATTGCTGGGAGTGCATTCTGATGAATATCTTCAAAGGTAAGTGAATATTTATAATGCTATTTCTGACTAATGTTGACTGCACAACATGGCGGATATTTATTTTGGTTGGTTTGGGCTCTGAGCTCCGTACTCAGATTATTGCATGGTATGCTTTTTCCGTAAAGTGTTTTTGAAATCTGACACAGCGGTTCCATTAAGGAGAATTTTATCTAAAGTTCCATGCATAACACTTGTATTGTCATCAACATTTATAATGAGTATTTCTGTAAATTGATCTGGCTCTGCAAAATCACTGCATGTTTTGGAACTACTGAACATAACACGGCAATGTAAAATTAGATTTTTGGATATAAATATGCATTTTATCGAAAGAAAGCATACATGAGTGTCATCTGATGAAGATCATCAAAGGTTAGTGATTAATTTGATCTCTATTTGTGCCTTTTGTGACTCCTGTCTTTGGCTGGAAAAATGGCTGGGTTTTTCTGTGACTTGGTGGTGACCTAACATAATCGTTTGTGGAGCTTTCGCTGTAAAGCATTTTTGAAATCAGATACTGTGGCTGGATTAACAAGAATTGTATCTTTAAAATGGTGCCTAATACTTGTATGTTTGAGAAATTTAATTTATGAGATTTCTGTTGATTTGTATTTGGTGCCCTGCAATTTCATTGGCTGTTCCGCTAACGCTAGCGGAACCCCGTTCCCAGACAGGTTAAAATGACAATGTTTTTCCAACTGGTAGGTTTATATTGGGATAGTAACACCATGTGTATCAAATATAGACCACAGTTAATATTTACTCTGTGATCTTACACAGTCTTAGGTCACATGTCACCCAGTACCTGAAATGTGGTTTGAGCGCTGGTAATGTGTAGAATCAGTGATGTGTGTCTTAGTGTGATAGTAGTATCAGTGGTGAGGGGAATGGCTGCGTGACAGAATGCCTGAGCTCAGCAGAAACCCACATTAGAGCACTCAGCTTCAGAACAGTCCATTTAACCCTGCCTAACTGGCCAGGGAAAGGAGTTGTTGACTGTTAGGCAACAATAAGAAAGATTTTCCATCACACACCAAAATGACCATGGAAAACATCTCCGTCCACCAACTCCCATGTTTCCTGAACAGGGAATAGTCATCCCCGCTATTACCATTATTAGAATCTCTCGCTTACTTATGGTAAATCACTGGTCTACTTCTGTCTATTCCTTTGTCTCTCTGCCTCTCTTTCTCCTCCTCTACCCCTCACTCACTCCAGGACATATGGAAGGAGGTGCGTTGCGCCAACAAGCGTTACCTGAAGGTAGAGAAGCCACCCACCTGTAAGTTGGATGAGAAGAGGTACCGCCTCATGAGTGAACCAGAGGGAGACATCAGCCCTGCGGTGAGGTTTCATTCACCCATTACTGCATAACCTGTAAGCACTGACCTACAGTACAGTTGAACTCAGAAGTTTACATACATCTTTTCCAAATACATTTAAACTCAGTTTTTCACAATTCCTGTCATTTAATCCTCGTAAAAATTCCCTCTTAGGTCTGTTAGGATCACCACTTTATTTTAGAATGTGAAATGTCAGAATAATAGTAGAGAGAATTACTTAATTCAGCTTTTATTTCTTTCATCACATTCCCAGTGGGTCAGAAGTTTACATACACTCAGTTAGTATTTGGTAGCATTGCCTTTAAATGGTTTAACTTGGGTCAAATGTTTCGGGTAGCCTTCCCCAAGCTTTCCACAATAAGTTGGGTGAATTTTGGCCCATTCCTCCTGACAGAGCTAGTGTAACTGAGTCAGGTTGGTAGGCCGCCTTGCTCGCACATGCTTTTTCATTTCTGCCCACAAATTTTCTATACGATTGAGGTCAGGGCTTTGTTGTCCTTAACTTCTTGCATCGAGCCAACCCGGATCCGGTATCATGACTACAGCCTCAAGTCCATTACCATAACGCAACGTTAACTATTCATGAAAATCGCAAATTAAATGAAATCAATATGCTAGCTCTCATGCTTAGCCTTTTGTTAACAACACTGTCATCTCAGATTTTCAAAAATATGCTTCTCTACCAAACTAGCATTTAGCGTTAGCATTTAGCATTAGCATTTAGCGTTAGCATTAGCAGACAACATTTTCACAAAAACCAGCAAAAACATTCAATAAATCATTTACCTTTGAAGAACTTCGGATGTTTTCAATGAGGAGACTCTCAGTTAGATAGCAAATGTTAATTTTTTCCTGAAAGATTTTTTGGGCTGGAGAAATCGGTCTGTTTGGTGCGTCACGTTTGGCTACCAAAAAAAAAAAAAAAATTCAGTTATCCAAAAAAAAAAAAAAAATTCAGTTATCCAAATGCCGAACTTTTTTCCAAATTAACTCCATAATATCGACTGAAACATGGCAAACGTTGTTTAGAACCAATCCTCAAGGTGTTTTTCACATATCTCTTCAATGATGTATCGTTCCTGGAAGTATGAGCCTCCTTCTGTATCGCATGGTAAAATAATTGCCACTGGGAATTACGCACCAAATTAGACAAAGGACACAGGACGGCCCCCTGGCAAATGTAGTCTCTTATGGCCAATCTTCCAATGATATGCCTACAAATACGTCACAAATGCTGCAGACATCTTGGACGAACAGCAGAGCGCATAAGCTCGTTCACAGCATATTCACAGCCATATAAGGAGACCAGAGTAAAACAGAGCGTCAAAAATCCTGCTCATTTCCTGTTTGAAGTTTCATCTTGGTTTCGCCTGTAAAATCAGTTCTGGGGCACTCACAGATAATATCTTTGCAGTTTTGAAAACATCAGAGTGTTTTCTTTCCAATGCTGCCAATTATATGCATAGTCGAGCATCTTTTCGCGACAAAATATTGCGCTTAAAACGGGCACTTTTTTTATCCAATAATGACATAGCGCCCCCATAGGTTGAAGAGGTTAACCCCGTTTCGTGGTATCCAATTGTTAGTAGTTACTATCTTGTCTCATCGCTACAACTCCCGTACGGGCTCGGGAGAGACGAAGGTCAAAAGCCATGCGTCCTCGAAACACAACCCAGGTGTTCTTAATGTTTTGTATACTCAGTGTTGGTACATTATGTACTATGTGCGTTTATTCATTTTATTTTATTTTTATTTTTTTACCTTTATTTAACCAGGCAAGTCAGTTAAGAACACATTCTTATTTTCAATGACGGCCTGGGAACAGTGGGTTAACTGCCTGTTCAGGGGCAGAACGACAGATTTGTACCTTGTCAGCTTGGGGGTTTGAACTCGCAAGTCCAACGCTCTAACCACTAGGCTACCCTGCCGCCCCTCATAATGTCTGCGTTGTGTGTATTTGGTGTCCTGCAGGACTTGCCGTTCACGCTGGCCGTGACTAAATTGAAGGGATATTTTGAGGTGTTCTTTGAGCAGCCCCCTCCTTTCAAGGTCTCCCTCGTAGAGACAGAGTCCGACAAGACTGTGTGGTCAGCCACCATCAGAGAAGGTACATACACACCTGCTGTGCGTCTGTCTGTAATGTGTTGTGGGTTAAGGTGCAGGATATTAATGTATCTTCCTCTCAGGTGACTGTGTGGACAATACAGTTGAAAAGCCAAGGAAACTGACAAATAATAGTAAGTTTGTCATTTTGTTTGCCCCCTCTCAATATCGGCATCAAGAGTTCACTTCATTCCAGTGTATGTTCTAGACATCAAGTTCTCTATACACAAGCACTTTTCATCCAATCATAACAAAGTATCTTTTGATTGACAAAGTAGCTTTTTTTCTCCTCTTCTGTAGACAGGAAGAGAAGCACCAGCACATCAGAGGAAGAGTTGCCCAAAAAGAGACGTCGATGCGCAGATGAGTCAGGTGATGGTTTGAACACATCCATTGTGTCATTTGCTGTTATTACTGTGGTCTTATTCCTGTTGAGTTGCTGTTCAGTCGCCCTGAATAAAACCCTTAAGTCTGACGTTCCTCTGTTGTCCCCAGACGGAGTGCGGACAGTGCAGGTCCAAGATGTGTCGTCCAAGCAGCTGATGCAGGTGGCTAAGATGCAGGGGAAGGAGTGGAAGCAGGTGGCTATCGGTTGCCTGGACCTGTCCTCCAAAGAGCTGGACGATATACAGGCCAGTGAGGAGGATGTCGACATGCAGAGGTACAGTAGATAGATATAGTATCTGCACCCTTAAAACTCAACTTTATATTACTCGCCAGCCATTATTTTGGACATTTTTCATTTAAGCATTCTTGGTACACCGATCATTCAATAATTGTACAATAACTTACTTTCTTTGATTCATATTTTTGGCGATTTCTTTTTTAGATGATGTGACCCTCAACTTGTTTCGTGTTGGGTTTCAGGTTTAAGGCGTTGGAGCGCTGGAAGACTGGCAGGCCAAATGGTCAAGCCACGGTCACTCACCTCTTGATGAGCCTACAGGAGCTGGATGACCTGCCCAACAAGGTCCTCAAGACACTGCAAGGTTCGAGACACACATTAGACTAGAGCCACAAACACTCAAGCACCTGTCTCCACACAGATATTTGTACTCATTCTTGTCTCCTACTAACATACACCCATTTCTGTCTGTCTCTTTCTGTCTGTGTTCTCCTCAGATATGATAGACAATAAAGCGGCCGAATGAGATGTATTTTGCCTCCCAAGGTCCCTGCCATTCCGCAGCCCTATCGTCAATGAGCCGGAGAGACAATGGGAGAGAGACGTTTGAACTCTTGCCTTGAAGACAGAAATCCCTCTGCTTCTGCTGTATTGCAGGGGTACTCTTACCCTACGAGGTCCGGAGCCTGCTGGTTTTCTGTTCTACCGGATAATTAATACACCTGGTGTCCCAGGTTTAAATCAGTCCCTGATTTGAAGGGAACAATGAAAGAAATGCAGTGGAACTGGCTTCGGGGTCCAGAGTGGAGTTTGAGGGCTGTATGGAGTAAGATGAACGTCCCCCGCTAGTCCAGGGATGGGGAACTCCAATCCTCAGGGGCCAGAGTGATGTCACATTTCTTCCCCATCCCTAGCTAACGCAGATGATTTAAACTAATTGCATTCTAAACTGAAGATCATAATTAGTTGATTATTGGAGTCAGGTGTGTTAGTTGGGGCTGGGGCAAAAGTGTGACACCAATCCAGCCCCGACTCACTGGACTGGAGCTGCCTGCCCTTGCTCTAGAGGCTGATCTAAGGTCAGCTTTGCATACCTCCTTCATAAATTGAGGATGGTACACTGATCCTAGATCAGAAGCATTATGTGTCCCCTGCCATTGTCTAGGCAGGGCCGGCACACCAGCCTAGCACTGTCAGCCCCTTCCAGCCCAAGAGAATTGGGATTCAATTACCTTACAATGATATGTTTGATTTCTGCAGGTCTGGATGCTAGAGCTGTAGAACGTTGTGCCCTGCCTAGTATTGATGTTTAGTAGTGGGAAAACCTGGCTTTTCACCCCTCATGTTCTCTCAGGATTTCAACAGGAGTTCAACAAAGGCATAGAAACAGAATTACACCACAACCTTTAATCTTGAATGGTTATGTTCTTAGACATACACAAATGGTCCATTAACCTGGAATAATGCAGGCGTTATGTAGAGGTACCCCAAACAGCCAGGAGCTGATGCTGCGACCTGTGGTGCAGTGAAGACCTCTTATGTCATAGATGAGCTCTGGGAAATAGGTAGCTAATATGTAGCCAGTAACAGACATGTTGCTGCGGTATGGAAACTGCTAACACACTTACAGGGCTGTTGTCTCAAACATTGTACATTTTGTATTTTGATATTTCTCAATCAAGGCATTGCCACTTACTTAATCATGGAACAACTACTCAAGGAGTGTAGCTGTACTTTTAATACGGTGTACATATTTTCTGTTTTTTAAAACTATACTGTGATTGTTTTTTTTTGTAGTTTGTTTGTTCGTTTTTGTGTGTTATGACCAAATTGAGCCGTCAAACTGACAATGGGGATAACTAAGCTTCATCTCAGAGAAAAGATTGGTAATATTTACTTTTGTTTAGACTGGATAGTGTACATTCTGTAGCCTGGAAATCACGCTCAGCGGATTTGAACATGGTGGGATTGACTGAATTCCAGAAACCACTAATGTAGGACGGTTCTTTTGTTCATAAAAAGGGCTACTAACTCATTTTAAACACCTTTCAATAGGGATGTCACTGTTGCCAATACTGGGACCCAAATACCCCAGGGAGAGTAACAACGATTAACTGTGAAATGATGAATGGGAAAACCATGAGTTAAGTTGTCTATTGAATGCTATTTGCAAGTGTGTACATATTTTTACACAGTGACCGCTCCAAAAAGGCCATCATTAATATTCCATCCTTACATGTGTACTTCTGTAATGTTGCAGCTCAGGTAAGGGCCTTCATAGGGCTCTGGGTATGGTGTCTAAGATTACAAATCTTTGACTGAATAAAATACATTTTTGTAAAAATTGATAAATAATGTTTAATTGCAAATAATTTTCAGCTAGCAGATGATGGTCTTCATGAATGTTAGGCTATGAGTTAATCAAACATTTATCCTATGTAACCGGTTCTGTACCCGTACCTTTCTGCGGTGTGTTCTGGTGAGGTGTATGTGGAAGGGAAAGCTCTGAAAACAATTCTGCCGGTTGTCTCTTTTAATGACTGCATGGAATGGAGATAAATGCAAGGCAAATGTTAATGCTGCCGTCTGGACTCTCATAAGTACATTTATCACTCCTCATCACGCTTTAAGCAAACTCACATAAACCATAAAATGCATTGTACAAAGTGTACATGTTAATATTTTCAAAAGACTTAACATTTCATTTTAAAAACACCAATAAAAGTGCTAAATATTTATTTAAGTGTACTATTGTCCTATTATACCCAAGGCATACTTGTCCAGAGCAGCAAGCCTGTAGAGCACCACGGGGTGGTCCTGGTGTATAAGGAACTGGCTCTGAACAACTCCTACTCCTTTCGCATCTACCTGGCCACCAACAACTCTTCTGACATTAAGGTGAGAGGGAAACAGGGTGTGTGTATGCGGATCATTACAGTAACATCTTACTGAGTCAGAGAAATGAACATGATCAGAGAGGGATTGTAATGCCCACTGGCCTGACCTCCTGGCACTCTGACTCACACTGTGGTTTCTTACCGAGGGAAATCACATGTCACACTGGAAGTGTGCGGTCTGTTTATTTGTGTGTATGTGTGTGTGGTGATCAAGATGAGTTCATTTGTTTGTCACTGTATCAGAGGGCATTGGTGCATATTCATTAACAAATGATTGTGTATCTGTATCTCGGAAAAACTCAGATGGAAACCCCAAACCTCATACATTAGAGCAGCTCAGTGGGCAACACTGGTTCAAATGACAATGTTTTTCCAACTGGTAGGTTTATATTGGGATAGTAACACCATGTGACATCAAATATAGACCACAGCCAATTTTTACTCTGATATTACACAGTCTCTTAGGTCACATGTCACCCAGTTCCTGAAATGTGGTTTGAGCGCTGGTAGTGTGTAGAATCAGTGATGTGTGTCTTAGTGTGATAGTAGTATCAGTGGTGAGGGGAATGGCTGAGTGACTGAATGCCTGAGCTGAGCAGAGACCCACATCAGAGAACTCAGTCCATTTAACCCTGCCCAACTGTCCAGGGAAAGGAGTTGTTGACTGTTAGGCAACAATAAGAAAGATTTTCCAGCACACACCAAAATGACCATGGAAAAGCAAATCAAATGTATTTATATAGCCCTTCTTAGATCAGCTGATATCTCAAAGTGCTGTACAGAAACCCAGCCTAAAACCCCAAACAGCAAGCAATGCAGGTGTTGAAGCACGGTGGCTAGGAAAAACTCCATAGCAAGGCCGAAACCTAGAGAGGAACCAGGCTATGATGGGTGGCCAGTCCTTTTCTGGCTGTGCCGGATGGAGATTATAACATAACATGGCCAAGATGTCAAATAATAATTATCACAGTAGTTGTCGAGGGTGCAACAGGTCAGCACCTCAGGAGTAAATGTCAGTTGGCTTTTCATAGCCGATCATTGAGAGTATCTCTACCACTCCTGCTGTCTCTAGAGAGTTCTAAGTAAGAAAGAAAGAGAGAATTGGAGAGGACATACTTAAATTCACACAGGACTGATCCTAGCCCCCCAACACATAAACTACTGCAGCATAAATACTGGAGGCTTAGACAGGAGGGGTCAGGAGACACTGTGGCCCCATCCGATAATTTCCCCGGACAGGGCCAAACAGGCAGGATATAACCCCACCCACTTTGCCAAAGCGCAGCCCCCACACCACTAGAGGGATATCTTCAACCACCAACTTACCATCCTGAGACAAGGCAGGGTAGCCTAGTGGAGCGTTGGACTAGTAACCGAAAGGTTGCAAGTTCGAATCCCCGAGCTGACAAGGTACAAATCTGTCGTTCTGCCCCTGAACAGGTTAACCCACTGTTCTTAGGCCGTCATTGAAAATAAAATAAAAATCTTAACTGACTTGCCTAGTAAAATAAAGGTAAAATAAAAAAAAGTAAAAAAATTAGCCCACAAAGATCTCCGCCACGGCACAACCCAAGGGGGGTGCCAACCCAGACAGGAAGACCACGTCAGTGACTCAACCCACTCAAGTGACGCACCCCTCCTAGGGACAGCATGGAAGAGCATCAGTACGCCAGTGACTCAGCCCCTGTAATAGGGTTAGAGGCAGAGAATCCCAGTGGAGAGAGGGGAACCGGCCAGGCAGAGACAGGAAGGGTAGTTTGTTGCTCCAGAGCCTGTCCGTTCACCTTCACACTCCTGGGCCAGACTACACTCAATCATATGACCCATTGAAGAGATGATTCTTCAGTAAAGACAAAGGTTGAGACCGAGTCTACGTCTCTCACATGGGGAGGCAGATCATTCCATAAAAACGGAGCTCTATAGGAGAAAGCCCTGCCTCCAGCTGTTTGCTTAGAAATTCTAGGGACAATTAGGAGGCCACCAGCTCCCATGTTTCCTGAACAGGGAACAAGGTATCGAAAACGTACCACAGGGATGCTGGCTTATGTTAACCCCAGTGCTTCCCACAGATGTGTCAAGTTGGCTGGATGTCATTTGGGTGGTTGACCATTCTTAATACACATGAGAAACTGTTAAGTGTGAAAAACCCGGCAGCGTTGCAGTTCTTGACCCAAACCGGTGCGCCTGGCAACTACTACCATACCCTGTTCAAAGGCACGTAAATATTTTGTCTTTCTCATTCACCCTCTGAATGGTACACATACACAATCCATGTCTCTATTGTCTCTTTGCTGAAAAATCATTATTTGACCCGTCTCCTCCCCTTCATTTAGACTGATTGAAGTGGATTTAACAAGTGAAATCAATAAGGGATCATAGTTTTCACCTAGTTTCACCTGGTCAGTCTGTCATGGAAAGAGCAGGTGTTCTTAATGTTTTGTTTACTCAGTATGTACGGCATGTACTATGTGAGTTTATTCATAATGTATTTCTTTTTTAAATTATTTAAATATAAAAAATAAAAAAATGTTTTATTGAATTTTACCCCCTTTTCGTGGTATCCAATTGTTAGTAGTTACTGTCTTGTCTCATCGCTACAACTCCCATGCGGCTCGGGAGAGACGAAGGTCGAGGGCCATGCGTCCCCCGAAACACAACCCAACCAAGCTGCACTGCTTCATAACACAGCACGCATCCAACCCAGAAGCCAGCCGCAACAATGTGTCGGAGGAAACACAGTGCACCTGGCGACCTGGTTAGCATGCACTATGCCCGGCCCGCCACAGGAGTCGCTAGTGCGCGATGAGACAAGGATATCCCTACCGGCCAACCCTCCCTAACCCGGACGACGCTATGCCAATTGTACGTTGCCCCACCGACCTCCCGGTCGCGGCCGGCTGCGACAGAGCCTGGGCGCGAATCCAGAGTCTCTGGTTTTATTCATAATTTCGTTCACGCTGGCCGTGACTAAATTGAAGGGATATTTTGAGGTGTTCTTTGATATTAATGTATCTTCCTCTCAGGTGACTGTGTGGACAATACAGTTGAAAAGCCAAGGAAATTGACAAATAGTAAGTTTGTCATTTTGTTTGCCCCCTCTCAATATCGGCATCAAGAGTTCACTTCATTCCAGTGTATGTTCTAGATATCAAGTTCTCTGTACACAAGCACTTTTCATCCAATTATAACAAAGTAGCTTTTGATTGATTTGTAAGTCGCTCTGGATAAGAGCGTCTGCTAAATGACTTAAATGTAATGTAATGATTGACAAAGTAGCTTTTTTCCCCCTCTTCTGTAGACAGGAAGAGAAGCACCAGCACATCAGAGGAAGAGTTGCCCAAAAAGAGACGTCGATGCGCAGATGAGTCAGGTGATAGTTTGAACACATCCATTGTGTCATTTGCTGTTATTACTGTGGTCTTATTCCTGTTGAGTTGCTGTTCAGTCGCCCTGAATAAAACCCTTAAGTCTGACATTCCTCTGTTGTTTCCAGACGGAGTGCGGACAGTGCAGGCCCCAGACGTGTCGTCCAAGCAGCTGATGCAGGTGGCTAAGCTGCAGGGGAAGGAGTGGAAGCAGGTGGCTAAGCTGCAGGGGAAGGAGTGGAAGCAGGTGGCTAAGAGGCAGGGGAAGGAGTGGAAGCAGGTGGCTAAGCGGTAGGGGAAGGAGTGGAAGCAGGTGGCTAAGCGGCAGAGGAAGGAGTGGAAGCAGGTGGCTAAGCGGCAGGGGAAGGAGTGGAAGCAGGTGGCTAAGCGGCAGGGGAAGGAGTGGAAGCAGGTGGCTAAGCGGCAGGGGAAGGAGTGGAAGCAGGTGGCTAAGCGGCAGGGGAAGGAGTGGAAGCAGGTGGCTAAGCGGCAGGGGAAGGAGTGGAAGCAGGTGGCAAAGCGGCAGGGGAAGGAGTGGAAGCAGGTGGCTAAGCAGCAGGGGAAGGAGTGGAAGCAGGTGGCTAAGCGGCAGGGGAAGGAGTGGAAGCAGGTGGCTAAGCGGCAGAGGAAGGAGTGGAAGCAGGTGGCTAAGCGGCAGGGGAAGGAGTGGAAGCAGGTGGCTAAGCGGCAGAGGAAGGAGTGGAAGCAGGTGGCTAAGCGGCAGAGGAAGGAGTGGAAGCAGGTGGCTAAGCGGCAGAGGAAGGAGTGGAAGCAGGTGGCTAAGCGGCAGGGGAAGGAGTGGAAGCAGGTGGCTAAGCGGCAGGGGAAGGAGTGGAAGCAGGTGGCTAAGCGGCAGGGGAAGGAGTGGAAGCAGGTGGCTAAGCGGCAGAGGAAGGAGTGGAAGCAGGTGGCTAAGCGGCAGGGGAAGGAGTGGAAGCAGGTGGCTAAGCGGCAGGGGAAGGAGTGGAAGCAGGTGGCTAAGCGGCAGGGGAAGGAGTGGAAGCAGGTGGCAAAGCGGCAGGGGAAGGAGTGGAAGCAGGTGGCTAAGCGGCAGGGGAAGGAGTGGAAGCAGGTGGCTAAGCGGCAGGGGAAGGAGTGGCTAAGCGGCAGGGGAAGGAGTGGAAGCAGGTGGCTAAGCGGCAGGGGAAGGAGTGGAAGCAGGTGGCTAAGCGGCAGAGGAAGGAGTGGAAGCAGGTGGCTAAGCGGCAGGGGAAGGAATGGAAGCAGGTGGCTATCGGTTGCATGGACCTGTTATAAATAGCTAACCAATATCTACCAGGAATACAGTGCCTTGCGAAAGTATTCGGCCCCCTTGAACTTTGCGACCTTTTGCTACATTTCAGGCTTCAAACATAAAGATATAAAACTGTATATTTTTGTGAAGAATCAACAACAAGTGGGACACAATCATGAAGTGGAACAACATTTATTGGATATTTCAAACTTTGTTAACAAATCAAAAACTGAAAAATTGGGCGTGCAAAATTATTCAGCCCCTTTACTTTCAGTGCAGCAAACTCTCTCCAGAAGTTAAGTGAGGATCTCTGAATGATCCAATGTTGACCTAAATGACTAATGATGATAAATACAATCCACCTGTGTGTAATCAAGTCTCCGTATAAATGCACCTGCACTGTGATAGTCTCAGAGGTCCGTTAAAAGCACAGAGAGCATCATGAAGAACAAGGAACACACCAGGCAGGTCCGAGATACTGTTGTGAAGAAGTTTAAAGCCGGATTTGGATACAAAAAGATTTCCCAAGCTTTAAACATCCCAAGGAGCACTGTGCAAGCGATAATATTGAAATGGAAGGAGTATCAGACCACTGCAAATCTACCAAGAACTGGCCGTCCTTCTAAACTTTCAACTCATACAAGGAGAAGATTGATCAGAGATGCAGCCAATAGGCCCATGATCACTCTGGATGAACTGCAGAGATCTACAGCTGAGGTGGGACACTCTGTCCATAGGACAACAATCAGTCGTATATTGCACAAGTCTGGCCTTTATGGAAGAGTGGCAAGAAGAAAGCCATTTCTTAAAGATATCCATAAAAAGTGTTGTTTAAAGTTTGCCACACCAAACATGTGGAAGAAGGTGCTCTGGTCAGATGAAACCAAAATTGAACTTTTTGGCAACAATGCAAAATGTTATGTTTGGCGTAAAAGCAACACCCTGAACACACCATCCCCACTGTCAAACATGGTGGTAGCAGCATCATGGTTTGGGCCTGCTTTTCTTCAGCAGGGACAGGGAAGATGGTTAAAATTGATGGGAAGATGGATGGAGCTAAATACAGGACCATTCTGGAAGAAAACCTGATGGAGTCTGCAAAAGACCTGAGACTGGGATGGAGATTTGTCTTCCAACAAGACAATGATCCAAAACATAAAGCAAAATCTACAATGGAATGGTTCAAAAATAAACATATCCAGGTGTTAGAATGGCCAAGTCAAAGTCCAGACCTGAATCCAATCGAGAATCTGTGGAAAGAACTGAAAACTGCAGTTCACAAATGCTCTCCATCCAACCTCACTGAGATCGAGCTGTTTTGCAAGGAGGAATGGGAAAAAAAGTCTCTCGATGTGCAAAACTGATAGAGACATACCCCAAGCGACTTACAGCTGTAATCGCAGCAAAAGGTGGCGCTACAAAGTATTAACTTAAGGGGGCTGAATAATTTTGCACGCCCAATTTTTCAGTTTTTGATTTGTTAAAATAGTTTGAAATATCCAATAAATGTCGTTCCACTTCATGATTGTGTCCCACTTGTTGTTGATTCTTCACAAAAAAATACATTTTTATATCTTTATGTTTGAAGCCTGAAATGTGGCAAAAGGTCGCAAAGTTCAAGGGGGCCGAATACTTTCGCAAGGCACTGTATCTGCATTGAACCTTGTTGCACTAACTATTTTGACTCATCACATACATTACTTTTACTGTTCGTTATTTATCCCGTTGCCTAGTCACTTTATCCCTACCTACATATACATACTGTATCTACCTCAATTGCCATGTACCCCTTCACATCGACTCTGTACTGGTACCCCGTGTATATAGCTAAGTTATCATTACTCATTGTGTATTTATTCCTTGTGTTGTTATCTTTCTATGTATTCCTCTTTTTGCATTTTCAATTTTTCTACTATTTCAATTTTTTTCTCTGCATTGTTGGGAAGGGCCAGTAAGCATGTAACAAATAACATTTGCCAGTAGTGTAAAGTAACTAAGTAAAAAATACTTTGAAGTACTACTTAATTCGTTTTCTTGGGTATCTGTACTTTATTTACTATTTCTATTTTTGTCAACTTCTACTTTTCCTCTACTACATTCCTAACGAAAATATGTACTTTTTACTCCCGTACATTTTCCCAAAAGTACTCGTTACGTTACATTTCAAATGCTCACGCAGGACAGCAATATAGTCCTATTCACGCACCTATAAATACACTGCTCAAAAAAAGAGAACACTAAAATAACACATCCTAGATATGAATGAATGAAATATTCTTATTAAATGCTTTACATAGTTGAATGTGTTGACAACAAAAGCACACAAACATTATCAATGGAAATCAAATTTATCAACCCATGGAGGTCTGGATTTGGAGTCACACTCAAAATTAAAGTGGAAAACCCCACTACAGGCTGATCCAACTTTGATGTAATGTCCTTAAAACAAGTCAAAATGAGGCTCAGTAGTGTGTGTGGCCTCCATGTGCCTGTATGACCTCCCTACAACGCCTGGGCATGCTCCTGATGAGGTGGAGGATGGTCTCCTGAGGGATCTCCTCCCAGACCTGGAAAATTGCACGATCTGGTTGGCATAATAAAAGGAATTTGATGTACAGCACTTACTTTTACTTTTTACTTCTACTCAGGTATGACAATTTAGTACTATTTCCACCACTATACTTAAGCACATTTAAAACCAGATACTTTTATTCAAATAGAATGTTACTGGGTGACTTTCAATTTCACTTGAGTCTTTTTCGATTAAGCTATCTTTGCTTTTATTGAGTACTACCATAGAAATATAATCTCTAGAAGGGGCTTATTTAGACTGGTAAGCTCATGGGTACACTCTAGAAGGGGCTTATTTAGACTGGTAAGCTCATGGGTACACTCTAGTAGGGACTTATTTAGACTGGTAAGCTCATGGGTACACTCTAGAAGGGGCTTATTTAGACTGGTAAGCTCATGGGTACACTCTAGAAGGGGCTTATTTAGACTGGTAAGCTCATGGGTACACTCTAGAAGGGGCTTATTTAGACTGGTAAGCTCATGGGTACACTCTAGAAGGTGCTTAATTAGACTGGTAAGCTCATGAGTACACTCTAGAAGGGGCTTATTTAGACTGGTAAGCTCATGAGTACACTCTAGAAGGGGCTTAATTAGACTGGTAAGCTCATGAGTACACTCTAGAAGGGGCTTATTTAGACTGGTAAGCTCATGGGTACACTCCATATGGAAATTTGACTGGTCATTTTTATTGAACCTTTTTTAACTAGGCAAGCCAGTTAAGAACAAATTCTTATTTACACTGATGACCTACCAAAAGGAAAAAGGCCTCCTGCGGGGACGGGGGCTGGGATTAAAAATAAATAAATATAAATACAGGACAAAACACATCACAACAAGAGAAACAACACAACACTACATAAAGAGAGACCTAAGACAACAACATAGCAAGCGAGCACACATGACAACACAGCATGGTAGAAACACAACATAACAACAACATGGTAGCAACACACCATGGTAGCAGCACAAACATGATACAAACATTATTGGGCACAGACAACAGCACAAAGGGCAAGAAGGGAGAGACAACAATACATCACTCAAAGCAGCCACAACTGTCAGTAAGAGAGTCCATGATTGAGTCTTTGAATGACGAGATTGAGATAAAACTGTCCAGTTTGAGTGTTTGTTGCAGTTCGTTCCAGTCGCTAGCTGCAGCGAACTGAAAAGACGAGTGACCCAGTGATATGTGTGATTCGGGGACCTTTAACAGAATGTGACTGGCAGAACCGATGTTGTATGTGGAGGATGAGGGCTGCAGTAGATATCTCAGTGGGGGGGAGTGAGGCCTAAGAGGGTTTTATAAATAAGCATCAACCAGTGGGTCTTGCGACGGGTATACAGAGATGACCAGTTTACAGGAGTATAGAGCGCAGTGATGTGTCCTTTAAGGAACATTGGTGGCAAATCTGATGGTTTGGCCCCAACGGTAAAGAACATTTAGCGACTCGAGAGCACCCTTACCTGCTGATCGATAAATTATGTCTCTGTAATCTAGCATGGGAAGGACGGTAATCTGAATCAGGGTTAGTTTGGCAGCTGGGGTGAAAGATGAGCGATTACGATAGAGGAAACCAAGTCTAGATTTAACATTAGCCTGCAGCTTTGATATGTGCTGAGAGAAGGACAGTGTACTGTCTAGCCATACCCCCAAGTACTTGTATGTGGTGACTATCTCAAGCTCTAAACCCTCAGAGGTAGTAATAACACCTGTGGGAAGAGGGGCATTCTTCTTACCAAACCACATGACCTTTGTTTTGGAGGTGTTCAGAATAAGGTTACGGGTAAAGAAAGCTTGTTGGACACTAAGAAAGCTTTGTTGTAGAACATTTAACACAAAATCCGGGAAGGGGCCAGCTGAGTATAAGACTGTATCATCTGCATATAAATGGATGAGAGAGCTTCCTACTGCTTGAGCTATGTTGTTGATGCAAATTGAGAAGAGCGTGGGACCTAGAATCGAGCCTTGGGATACTCCCTTGGTGACGGGCCATAGCTGAGACAGCAGATTTTCTGACTTTATACACTGCACTCTTTGAGAGAGGTAGTTAGCAAACCAGGCCAAAGACCCCTCAGAGACAGCAATACTCCTTAGCCGGCCAACAAGAATGGAATGGTCTACCGTATCAAAAGCTTTGGCAAAGTCAATAACAATAGAAGCACAACATTGCTTAGAATCAAGAGCAATGGTAAACTCATGGGTACACTCCATATGGCTGGTATTGTGATGCAGTTATGTCCATGGCAATTTAAAATGTTCAATCAACTGCTGTTGGATTGCCATGGTAATATTGTCACGAACCTTGCCGAAGATGGTGCCTCTTCCTGTTCGGGCGGTGCTCGGTGGTCGTCGTCGCTTCGTCGCCGGCCTATTAGCTACCATCGATTCCCTTTCAATTTGTTTTGGGTTATTGGGTAATTGGGAACACCTGTTTTGTATTAGGGTTTGTTTGTAGGGTATTTAAGGGCACTAGGCCCGCTGGGTATTTGTGCGGGCTTGTTTGTGTTACTCTGTGTTTGATGGTGTGTGTTATTTGTGTATTTATTCTCCGGACTATTTTGTCCTGTTGTTTGGACTGGCAATTTATATACGCCCTGTGTTTTGGCGTGACTGTTTTGTTGCGCTGGGGAATAAATTTGAAAGAAAGACTGAACCCTGCTCTCTGCGCCTGATTCCACCCACCACTCCTAGTTGATCGTAACAAATATAGAATGCTCATTCAAATGATGCTAAGTGATGTGGCTTACAATCAAGTTGTCATCTGAACCTAGGTTTATAAAAGCACCCTGACCAGCATTACTGCAATATCCACAACTACAGATATCACAAATATCCCGATACTGCATTGAATACTGAAAACTAAGATATATGCTGAACAGGATGCAGTGCAAAAACGACAATCGAAGGACCTCGGGTCTTGAGCTATGGCCATTGGTGTCTGAACCCTCCCTGGACCTGTCAAGACATTCCCAGGTCCCGGGAGACTGGACCCGCGAGACCTCGAGACGTGTGGGAGGACGAGGATGGGCAGTCATTACTATACCTGTCCGCCCGGCAGATGACTGAAATCAAAGGCCGGCTGGGAGGATGACTCCAAGCACGCGGTGTCGCATTTGACTAATGCAGGCACGGTGATAACAAAGACTCTTGTCACCCACAGGGAGACACTGTAGATGGGGCAAAAATGTTCTGATTACCTGAGCCGGATGTGGACGACAAGAGCGACCTGATAGCCAAATTCGCATACACCAAGAAACGTACCTTACGGAAACGGCTGAGGTTGCCCAAGAGATAGCCGAAGGAGAGGAAAGATAACGTTGGGCCAAAGAACCTGATGAGAAGCCTGAGGATCTCCGTGGAAACACACTGCCTTCCCTCCCGTCTGAATGATATTATATTTCAAGATGTTCCATAAAGATAATGTATTTTTTTACAACAAACAAAAGCGTATTTAGCCTATTCATGGATAGAATGTTTAAGCCCACGGAGCAACACAGACAACAAAGCTAACATTAACAGCCAGTCAATATAATAAATACATAATCCGTCTCAGTAAGCTTGTAATAAATACTTTATTACAAGTATTCCAATAAATAACATTAATAACATATTGTTAAATAAATAAATAGATACATTTCATAAATCAAATAAATAAATAAATCCCAGTCCTTAAATATAGGAATAAATAAATAAATAGATTGACCAACATGATCTTCATTGACTAGTTTTGCACTAAACCTACTATCATTCAGCTCTAACTGAGCCAAAGGAGTTTAGATAGCTCATGTCCTACTCATCTAGGCATTCACAGTGTAGTGCAGTAAGTATTCAACAGTTAGGATGGCAAAGTAGTTGTTGAGGATGATGTCTGATGATGAAGATGACAATCAGTGTTGCTGATGATTCACTTTTTGATGGTGATGATGATGATGATGAAGATTATCAGCACTTGTTATAGTTGATGATGATGAGAAATCGGATGGTTTTGAAGATGAGGGTTTACTTCCTGTGGTCCCCAGCAGAGATGTAGCCCATGGCTCTGCTGATGGTGATGACCCGGAGGTGGAAGCCCTTCAGTACCTTACACAGATGGACCCTCTGGTCGACAGAGTTACCACTAGTCAGCTTAGCGTCTGCAACCTGCAGGGCAAAAGGAAACAAAGCTTAACTTTATAAAAATGCAAACTTTAAGTCCTTCTGTAGCTCAGTTGGTAGAGCATGGCGCTTGTAACGCCAGGGTAGTGGGTTCGATCCCCGCGACCACCCATACGTAGAATGTATGCACACATGACTGTAAGTCGCTTTGGATAAAAGCGTCTGCTAAATGGCATATATTATTATTATATTATTATTATTAAGTCCATAGTTGTATGCGTGCCAATAACATTTGTGCTGTTTCAAACACAGAGAAACACATTTTTTTTGTATACAGTTTTGTAATTGTCTGTATGAGTTTGTTGTCATTAGAAAACTGAGTCAAAAGAAAAAGGAACATTCAGGGAAGGAAGAGATGTTTTATGACAACAACAAAAAAAGAAATCGAAAAATCTAATCTTACATGTGAGGAAGGATCCCCTTGTGTGGATGGACAATTATTGAGTAGGTTCTTGGTGTCCTGGACAGTGGAGCTGAGGTCGGCCTGTTTGTAAGCCTGTAGTGAGGCAGCATAATGTCCTAGGTCTGCTCGGATGTTCCTCAGACACGCACTCTGTCCGAAGAAAATATAAAGATGGACAGAGATCAGACAATCAGACATATAGGAGGCAGTTGAAATGGGTGAGCTAAGAATGGGTGAATTATGTGAAATGCCATCACTATAAAATCTACAGACTATCTAAAGATCTAACTATTTATTTTTAAAACTGTGGATTTATATACAATGATGCAATATTGTAAGAACACAATAGTTACCTCACTGAATGTGGTGTTCCGTTGACCAGAACATCTTGTGTTCTGAGGAAATACAGCAAAATAATGCATCAATCGACTGAATTCACTATTCTGTAAATCCTAATTATCACTTTCAATTAATACTTAAAAGTCCGAGAAAGTATAATTTAAAAAAAATAATGTTGATATGAATTTAGCAAATGACTGTGACTTACCCTGTCGGTGTTGGGTTCGCAGGCTAGGACTGTCTGGGTCTTACTGTTCACCTCCACGCGCTGCTCCGAGCAGTTTAAACCCCTAAACAGGTTTTCCTATCAAGGGAAAATGATTCAATTAGTAAGTGGATACATTAATCACAAACTGTGTGAATAAACTGTAAGCATATCAACGATACAGACGGATTGACTGACTGAATGAACAATACATTAGATATGAATTAAACGTTCAAATTCATTCGTTATAATTGTCACTCACGTTGTCCAGGAGCTTTCTAACATTCTTGACGAGCTCTCTGGAGAGGTCAGCGCACTGCCCGCATTTCTCAGTGTCCAAACTCCGCGGCGTGCGCACTGGGGTTCCCATGGAGACTTGGCAGAACAAAGCGAGCAGCAGCACACAGCTGGTAAAGTCTGTGTGGAGGGAGGACACAATCAGTCAGTCAGTCAGCACCAACCAATGCATCACGCCAATAATCCTCTAAACAGATCAATAATAAAAACACCCCTGAAAATGTCATTCTTTAACTCCATAAATGAAAACGGAAGACTATGTCAAGTTTGAGGCATATCATTTCAGAGGGTTAGTTGATTAAAAAAAATGATGAACAAATAAAATGAATACTCACATAAATAAAAGTTTGGCAGCATGATTCTGAGATCTTTGACTCAAGTGTGGCGTAAACTGATAGGTGTTGTCATCTTTGCTTCATCTGATCATTATATAGAGCCGTGCAGCGCTCCTTGAGGGAATTCCCTGGACAGATTTAAACACGGAATTACATACAACAAAACAACAAGAGACACCGAAATTAAAGCGACGCGTCAGTCGTGTGTAATTTCCTGAGTGGTCTCTGTTTGCATCTCGGCCAATGAGTGACTCCTTCAAGTGAAACTGGAATTAACAGCTAGGGGCTCGTTTTGATTTGCATGAGTAGGCTCAAGAGGAAGCCAATGCCTTAAAGTGAATGAATAATACAATACCGATACATATATTTGTTTTACATTACAGTTAAAGTAATGCAGTTCAACTCTATAACTGAGTCACATTCTCTTGTGGGCAGCATATCACTGCGTAACCCAACTCTATCCAGAAACTTTACAGTACCCACCGATTGCAAAAAAAACTACGCGAGACAGGCATTTTGATGTCAATGTTTTACTCTTGCTGCGTATTTGAATTGTAATTGTCAAAACTCGACAGATGAATAATGTTAGAAAGCATTTTCTAAATGATTGCGCTATAGGCCTAGAGATATTGTGGGTGGGTAGTAGCCTTTAGTCTACTTTGACATGAGCCTCTTCTCTAGAAGGCTGATTGTCTTAAACTACATTCATAGTTGTTTTTATTTCATGCTTTCAATTATACATTATAAACATACATTTCGTAACAACGAAAAACAATGTAAATAGGGAATAGGTTTAATTTCCCAACTTTTGATTGAGTTCTTCACTACAGGGGTCAGAATAAAGAGGTTGTTTCATCAATTCGGTGACTTTCGAGAAGTAACTTGTTTAAAAAAAACTATGTTAGATTTCACCTAATTTGTATATTCTGTCATAAAGAGCACATGTTCAACTTAAACATATATATATATTTTTTTTAAAGAATAAAGCAAATGCCTATTAAGTGTCAGATAAAGTAAGATGGTTGACCATAATAGGGTTGATTAGATGATTTCATCTTAAATCAATCAGAAATCTCTCTGTGACAGTGGCAGTTGGGAGGGGGGGGTCGATTCCCAATGTTGACCAGTACTAAAATGTATGCAGGAGTATGCTAAACAATGACTAAAATGTAATGGGATTGCCCATGACCCCTGCACACCTCCATAATTTGAACCCTGGCATTTGAATTTGTTTACCATTGGCCTGTTTAGTTAAGAAAGTACACCTCTTCCCGTAAAGGCTGACTCTCAGGGCCTGTAGAGAAAGAGAGGCCATGGTGAGTCAATCTGCAGGGGAGAGTTTCACAGAAGTGGATGATGCTTGTGGTTGTGACCATTGATATGAAATCAGACCTTTCAAAACCACAATCACAGTAAAGCACAGAGCTATCTTAGGCCTAAAGGTTTAAAATCATCTACTCTTTAAAATAAGATGGTTTTGTATGTCTGTTCATCGAAAAATGTAATAATAGAAAAACTGATGCATTCTTCATTCTTCATTCTTCATACTTCATACTCTTGTTGCCTATAAATAAAATATTCAGCTGAGTGATCAGGTTTCTCTTCCCAGATGGCAGTGATGTCGGAATGGTTATTCATTTATGAATTATTTCCAAAATCCTACAATGCACTTGTCAGTATTAGTATTACATAATTATGAAATAGTCATAAATGCACTGTTAATGTACTTTGTTTTACCAGTTTGCACTTATAGTATTTACAATAATATCTCAATCTCTGTCCACTTTTCTTAACAGACTGCACACCAAACCACAATATATGAAACAAAGTTTATTTTTTATTTTACATATCTGTACATAAACATTTCTTCCCTCAAATAAAAATTCTCAATACAATAGGATGTAAATGATATTAACACATTTATTCATTTAAAATGACTCGTGTCAGAAAATCAACATTCACAAAATGTTGAAGACCGATCAGAGTGAATGTATTACCAAAAGTTACAACTCCACTACAAGGCAGGCATGTTTCCTTTACACTCTTTTAGCACCTTCAAATAAACATTTCTCAGTTGAAAACTACCAATTGTGCAGAATAAAAAGAGGTTGACTTTGAAATACTTAAAAATTACCTTTCAACTTAAAATAGTCTGAAGTTAGTCTTCATAGTTTTATACAATGTTTTTTTTTTCTCTTTTAACTGACTTTCCACTAATTTCTCACTATTATTTTTTTTTCTCCACCATTTTGTATCGACAGTTATAATTTAGTGGCAAATGTAAAAAGTTAAAAATAAACAATAGCGAAGCAAGGCCGATCACTGCACAGGAAGCCGGGACAGTATCCATGACAACACACAATCAGTTTCCTCTTCTCCCAGGAAGCAGGAAATTCTCTGTCTTTAGCGCTGGGACAACCACAGAAGCAAATGAAAGGCTGGACTTCCTCTGGCTGCTGCCACCATGGGAGAGGGGCAGACAGCGAGAGACATGGGGCAGGGCACAGGGGCCAAGATGGGGCAGGAGTGAAGTAAAGGGATGGGGTAGGGTCGAGGTGTCTCATTTGGATGGGGTCTTCTCAGCCATGTGTTTCTGCTGGCTCTCAGCATGCCTGAGTAAAAACAATATGATGATTAGATAAACTACTTTATTAGCTGCAGCAAATATATCACACTGTGGTTAACGTCTCTCTCAAAGACAGAGTTCCCCTAATCATTCTCTGGCCTGTTTGAGGTCCTTGTTCTTGCAGCTGTGTGTGTACGTGTGTTTGTGTATGCTTCTGTATGAAAATCATGCAAATGTATAACCTTTGCTAAACATCAGTCCCAAAGACAGAGTTCCCCCAATCATTTGTGGCCTGTTTGCGGTCATAGCCCTGGAGGCTGTGTGTGTGTGTGTGTGTGTCTCTGTGTGTCTCTGTGTGTGTGTTAGATAGCATCACCACCTGGTCAGGTCCTCTATGTCCACCAGCATGGCATCCTGCTCCATGTGCAGTTCATCCCTGATCAGCAGCAGCTGCACCAGCTCCTCATTCAGGCCTGGAGAAGACAAACATCAGAACAACGTCAGAAAAACATTAGAGCAACAACACACCATTAGAACACTAACATACACCAGGCGCTGGATTCAATCCATATCGCAGAAGTATCGCGGAAGATCTCTGTTAAAAGGTCATTTCCGATTGAGCCGACATTTGCAGCGGTTACAGTGAATGCAGTCTCCGCCAACACGGGAATATTGCTTTTATATATCATTTCAATCGAGCTATAACACGGATCTTCCACGATACGGATTGAATCCAGTCCCAAGTCATACGATACACATATTTCGATTGGAACATTTATTTTTAAACCATGCCACTAAAATACAAGATCCTATAGCAACATTTTTTTTGTGGGGGATTTTTGGGCCTTCTTGGTAAAATGAGGTATTGTATGTCTTTCACCAGTATCATCACACATGCATCCAACTTACATTGTCTGAAATGACTGTCAATACCAAAGATACAGTCCATAACTAACAATGTGTGTATGTGCGTGAGTGTGAGTGTGCCTGTGTTCTTGTTCTTCTATCCTCGTGGGGACCTGAAATCCCCAAAAGTCCTCACAAGGATTGTAAAACAAGGACAATTCTCACAAAGGCTATTTTAAGCTTAGGGGCCAATGGTTAGGGTTAGGGTTAGGTTTAGGTTTAGGTTCAGGGTAAGGGTTAGGGGTTAGACAAAAATAGGATTTTAAAATGGAAATACATTTTAGGTCCCCACAAGAATAGAAAAACATGTGTGTGCGTGTGTGTGTGCGTGTGTGGTACTCACTCTCTATCTGGGAGTGCAGGTCGTTGACTATAACCTGTAGTTGTCCCAGGGTCATGTCTCTCAGGTCTGTAGGCTTCAGGCTCCTCTTCATCAGGCACTCACTGATGTGGGGCATGTGGGGCAGCTAGAGAGAAACGCACACAACACCAGTTAGAAATACACACACATTTTCAGAAACATACAGCACATCGGAAATGTACAAGTACCAAATATGTACACTCATTGATTTGGACTCTTGGGCACTACAGAACCCAACGACACTGCAGTATATGTGGGTGTGAGTGTGTGTAGGCCTATGTGTGTTTGTGTGTGCAAGATGGTGCAGATGCTTGAGGAAAGGTGCCATTTCAGTTTAATCTGCATCTCATAAATATATCCAGCTGCTGAAAGCAGCCCCATGCTACAGGAGCTGCCCAGCTCGAGCACTAGACTGTAATATGATGCAAAGCCCAATCTCTCCAGCAGGGGTCAGCCTAGTGACTTGACTGTCACAGCAATATACAGCACAGCAATGGTCCCTGAACTGACCCTAGTCATAGACAGCTACAGGAAACAACTCTGTCTCCTTCCTTCTGGCCATATCTGCGGGAAGTAGGGGTGCTGAAGGTGTTGTAGCACCCCCTAAAAAATCTGAATATACACTACCAGTCAAAAGTTTTAGAGCACCTACTCATTCAAGGGGTTTTCTTTATTTTTACTGTTTTCTACATTGTATAATAATAGTGAAGACATCAAAACTATTACATAATACATATGGAATCATGTAGTAACCAAAAAAGTGTTAAACAAATCAAAATATATGTTATATTTGATATTCTTCAAATAGCCACCCTCTGCCTTGATGACAGCTTTGCACACTCCTGGCATTCCCTCAACCAGCTTCATGAGGTAGTCACCTGGAATGCATTTAAATTAACAGGTGTGCCTTGTTAAAAGTTAATTTGTGGAATTTCTTTCCTTCTTAATGCATAGAAGATAGCGCTATTTGGTAAAAGACCATAAGTCCATATTATGGCAAGAACAGTTCAAATAAGCAAAGAGAAACAACAGTCCATCATTACTTTAAGACACGAAGGTCAGTCAATACGGAACATTTTAAGAACTTTGAATGTTTCTTCAAGGGCAGTTGCAAAAACCCTCAAGTGCTATGATGGCTCTCATGAAAAGAAAACAAGATCCAGAGTTACCTCTGCTGCAGAGGATACGTTTATTAGAGTTACCATCAAGTGACATACACATCTCCACATCAACTGTTCAGAGGAGACTTTGTGAATCAGGCCTTCGTGGTCAAATTGCTGCAAAGTGGTTAGAGTGTTGGACTAGTAACCGAAAGTAACCGAAGGTTTGCAAGATCGAATCCCCGAGCTGACAAGGTAAAAATCTGCCATTCTGCCACTGAACAAGGCAGTTAACCCACTGTTCCTAGGCTGTCATTGAAAATAAAAATGTGTTCTTAACTGGCTTGCCTAGTTAAATAAAGGTTAAAAAACACCACTAAAGGACACCAAGAAGAAGAAGAGACTCGCTTGGTTGAAAACACACGAGCAATGGACATTAGACTTTTGGAAATTTGTCCTTTGGTTTGGAGTCAAATTAGAGATTTTAGATTCTAACAGCCGTGTCTTTGTGAGACGCAGTGTGGGTGAACGGATGAGCTCTGCATGTGTATTTCCCATCTTAAAGCATGGAGGAGGAGGTGTTGTGGTGTGGCGGTGCTTTGCTGGTGACACTGTCTGTCATTTATTTAGAATTCAAGGCACACTTAACCAGCATGGCTACCACAGCATTCTGCAGCGATACACCATCCCATCTGGTTTGCACTATCATTTGTTTTTCAACGGGACAATGAGCCAACACACATCCAGGCTGTGTAAGGGTTATTTGACCAAGAAGGAGAGTGATGGAGTGCTGCATCAGATGACCTGGCCTCCACAATCCCCCGATCTCAACCAAATTGAGATGTGTGCCAAGAGTGTTCATCTGCTTAACACTGTTCTAAAACTTTGGACCGGTAGTGTATATATTTTTTAAAGAAAAAAAAGAGTTCACTGGGCCTTTATTAGTTCTGTATTAGTGGAATGACATAGCTGTCTGTAGGGCGGGCAAAGCATTTTTTTCAGCATCCCCCAGCCCAAAATCCGTAGCACCCCCACCCCCAAACGACTTCCCGCGACTATGCTCTTGGCAGTAAGCAACACACTATACGCTCTCTCTTTGTCTTGCCTGAATTCTTTGACAGTTTGTTCTTGTCAAATCAACACACAGCCTTTCACTGCTGTTGTTTGTATTTCCCTCAAGAGTTTCAGTTTCTCTCCCTCTCATCTACCTCTTTATCTCTCCCCTTCTATCTCATTCTGTATGTCACTCACCACACCTTGTTGGGTTCAATAGGGGCAGGTTTGACATTAACCCTAGAGAGTAACCAAGGTGAATCATGAAGCATCATGTTCTATCTCAGGCTCACTGGGTATGAGAATTTCCCTCGATCCCTTGTTCAATCTATTTCTATCATCTGTGTGCATCTCCTTTCTCTCTCTCTCTCTCTCTCTCTCTCTCTCTCTCTCTCTCTCTCTCTCTCTCTCTCTCTCTCTCTCTCTCTCTCTCTCTCTCTCTCTCTCTCTCTCCCCTTAGCTTAGGAGAGACAGAGAACGTGTCTAAGGGTGAGAACATGTGCTCCTTCCATGTGCTCCTTCCATGATCGCTTAGCTGGTTCTTCTTGTCAGAGTTTCTCACTCCTCTTTCCCTTTCACATTGGCACCCATGCAACTGCGCCAGGGGCCATGTTTCCCCTCTGCCACTGTTTCAGTTCGGAGAGGGAGCACGGAAGTCAGTGACATGCAGAGAGAGGCGGGGGTGTGAGAAAAGAGAGAGAGAATGAGAGATGCCGGGGGAGAGCTGGCCACCGCGAGTGGTAGTGTTTTGGTCACGATATGGGTTTGGGCTCATTGTGTTTGTCTGAGGCGGAGTTTCCTCCCTCAGTGATATTACTGGCTTGTGAGGTTAGTGGCAATACAAATAAGGATACCACCAACAACAATACTCAAGTATTTCATCATATCAGTATTATCGTAGCATGTCATGAATGGGGAAAAACTAAAATAATGTAATTCTCTTGGTGGGAGTGTTGTGTAAATTCTTGTGTAAATTCTTTGGAAGGCCTCATGGCTTTAGTGAATTAAAGCGTGGTATCTGCTGTAAAAAAAAAATGCCTCACACACATTCCCCTCATTTCTCCTGTCATTAGTGACTTACGCAAGAGCCCCTGGCACTCAACCCCGCGTCCTCTGGTTTAACAAACTGGCCAGGTGCCAGCCTGCACTCTGACTATGTATTTTGTGGTAGGGCTGAAATCAACTGGTAAAGTTTCACATTCTTGTATATTTCTATAACAAATGTACTGAGAACTTGTACCCAGGAATGAGCAGATAGGTGTGAGTCTGCCCACAGCATGGCGCTGCCCCTGTGCTCAGTACAGCAGTGTGTTAGCTTAGCAACATGGCCTCATCTGCCCCTGTGCTCAGTACAGCAGTGTGTTAGCTTAGCATCATGGCCTCATCTGCCCCTGTGCTCAGTACAGCAGTGTGTTAGCTTAGCAACATGGCCTCATCTGCCCCTGTGTTCAGTACACCAGTGTGTTAGCTTAGCAACATGGCCTCATCTGCCCCTGTGTTCAGTACACCAGTGTGTTAGCTTAGCAACATGGCCTCATCTGCCCCTGTGTTCAGTACACCAGTGTGTTAGCTTAGCAACATGGCCTCATCTGCCCCTGTGTTCAGTACACCAGTGTGTTAGCTTAGCAACATGGCCTCATCTGCCCCTGTGTTCAGTACACCAGTGTGTTAGCTTAGTGACAGAGCCTCATCTGCCCCTGTGTTCAGTACACCAGTGTGTTAGTTTAGTGACAGGGCCTAATCTGCCCCTGTGTTCAGTACACCAGTGTGTTAGTTTAGTGACAGGGCCTAATCTGCCCCTGTGTTCAGTACACCAGTGTGTTAGCTTAGTGACAGGGCCTAATCTGCCCCTGTGTTCAGTACACCAGTGTGTTAGTTTAGTGACAGGGCCTAATCTGCCCCTGTGTTCAGTACACCAGTGTGTTATCTTAGTGACAGGGCCTCATCTGCCCCTGTGTTCAGTACACCAGTGTGTTAGCTTAGTGACAGGGCCTCATCTGCCCCTGTGTTCAGTACACCAGTGTGTTAGCTTAGTGACAGGGCCTAATCTGCCCCTGTGTTCAGTACACCAGTGTGTTAGCTTAGTGACAGGGCCTCATCTGCCCCTGTGTTCAGTACACCAGTGTGTTAGCTTAGTGACAGGGCCTAATCTGCCCCTGTGTTCAGTACACCAGTGTGTTAGCTTAGTGACAGGGCCTAATCTGCCCCTGTGTTCAGTACACCAGTGTGTTAGCTTAGTGACAGGGCCTAATCTGCCCCTGTGTTCAGTACACCAGTGTTTTAGCTTAGTGACAGGGCCTAATCTGCCCCTGTGTTCAGTACACCAGTGTGTAAGCTGAGTGACAGGGCCTCAGATATGACACTCATCTCTTCTGACTGCTGGGCACGACTACATCCCCAAACACGTTACCCAGTCCATTCTGGGATATTATAATAGATCGCACCAACCTAAGCACTCCCTCTTTACTGAATAAGTAACGTCTTCTGCCCAGGTGGAGATATTGGTGTGTGTGTGTGTGTGTGTGTGTATCTGTGTGTGTGTGTGTGTGTGTATCTGTGTGTGTGTGGGGGACTTTGTGTGTGTGTGTGCTTGGGGGGGGCATTGATGTCGCCAACGGGCAGAGAAGGAGGGGGGTGGTGTCTACTAGGTGACATCATCACAATGTTAAAGAAGACCCGTGTGGATGGTTTGCTCTGAAAAGACTTGGGTTCAGAAACGCTGACTAGAAGCTGAGGTTCCAGGCCCGTTGCCTATAGCGACGGTACTGACCAGGTCTGCCACAGGGGACTTCTTGCGGTTCTGCTTTTCCACCTCCACCTGCATCTTGGCCATGGGTTTGGCCATCGCCAGGGCTAGCTTAGCCTCGGCCTGCAACTTCTTCTGTCTGCTCAGAAAGTCCATGTCCTCCAGAGACTCACTGTCTTCCTCCGTAGTGTCCCGGTCAGAGTAGGACGAACTCTGCTTTGACTGGGGGACAGGGACGTGGAGAGAGTGGAGACAGAAGAATGGGAAATAAGGAAACGTTAGTACTTTATTCCCGTTGGGTCTTCGTTCTTCTTGTGTTGTCATTGATAGGTCATTCGCTGAACACAGAGGTCAGTCAGACAGGGAAACAGCTCAGAGCTATAACAGCTGATTATAAATACTGGGATTATCTCCCTCACTCCCTCTCCCTCTCTCTATTAGCTGTGTCTGTCAGACAGCCTGTGGCCACTCATCCATGTCCTTCAGAGAGCGTGTTCATATTCAACCCTCATTTGCTGCCGGTGTATTGGTTAACGGGCCAGAAAACGTGAGCATGGCCATTTACTCTCCCCCACACGCTTAACCCAGGGCTATCGCTCTGATTCATACCGAATCTGTCCCTGTCGTTGTCCCTCGCTCGCATTCTGTCACAGTCTTACTGAGTGTGCTATCTTGAGTACACGAGTCACACAGTAGATCTCTCTAAGAATTTATATTTCTCTCTCATTCTACCTTTCCCTCTCTCTCCTGCTCTGTCATTCTTCCACACAAGTCCTATGGGAGCTATCTTTCTGACTCATATAGCAAACTCTGTGTGTGAATCCCCAACAGTGAGAGAAACACATTCACACAGAAATATGAACGTGTGTGTGGTAGTCTGTACCATGGGGGACAGCGGTGTGTCCAGACTGGTCTCTGTCTTGCTGTCGTCTGCATCGCTGTCCTTGTCGCTGCCGCTGTCGTTGACAAAACAGATCTGCAGGTTCATCCCACTCTGCAGCCTGGAGAGAGGAGAGAGGAGGGAGGAGACAGGAGAGAGAGAGGAGAGGAGAGAGAGGAGGAGAGGAGGGAGGAGACAGGAGAGAGAGGAGAGGAGAGAGAGGAGGAGAGGAGGGAGGAGACAGGAGAGAGAGGAGAGGAGAGAGAGGTGGAGAGGAGGGAGGAGAGAGGAGAGAGAGGAGAGGAGAGAGAGGTGGAGAGGAGGGAGGGAGAGGAGAGGAGAGAGAGGAGAGGAGAGAGGTGGAGAGGGGAGGGAGGAGAGAGGAGAGAGGAAGAGAGGAGAGAGAGAGAGAGAGGAAAGAGGAGAGGAGAGAGGAGAGAGAGAGAGAAAGGAGGAAAGAGGAGGGAGAGAGAGGGGGAGGGAGAGGGGGAGGAAGAGAGAGAGGAGAGAGGGAGGAAAGAGGAGGGAGAGAGAGGGACAGGGAGACGGGGGAGGAAGAGAGAGAGAGAGAGGAGAGAGGAGAGAGGAGAGAGAGGAGGAAAGAGGAGGGAGAGAGAGGGGGAGGGAGAGGGGGAGGAAGAGAGGAGAGAGGAGAGAGAGGAGGAAAGAGGAGGGAGAGAGAGGGGGAGGGAGAGGAGGAGGAAAGAGGAGGGAGAGAGAGGGGGAGGAAGAGAGATAGAGGAGAGAGAGCAGGAAAGAGGAGGGAGAGAGGGGGAGGAAGAGGGAGAGAGTAGAGAGAGGAAAGAGGAGAAAGAGAGATGGGGGAGAGAGGATGCATCATTACTCTGGGCTAAGGAATGTTCTATGGACTAAGGAAAGTTCGCTCACCAGTAATTGCTTGTAGGGTTTTATTGACCCAGATAACATGCACCTAGGCACCGCTGGTGAGAAAGAAACTCAATAACAGTCCCATCTAGTTTTCCACTCAGGCCAAACCCTCCTCCAACTCTCCACCGAGGTCTCAGTGTGTCTGTGATAGGACTGTAATAGCGACTAGCCTTCCATAGCATTATTAAATTCCTCCCTCTCCTGCTCTAACTTGGGATCGATCCATCCAGGGTGAAGGTTCCATCCAAACAGCTAGACTCCGACGGCTCTCTAGACCTCAGAAGACCTGAGTCCTGTAAGATCTGGATCAAACCCTTTTTGATCATTAATCGGCTTATTTGAAGCAGTAGTTACAAACACATGTAGAGAAAACCTGATCGATTACACAGCCTGGACCCAATCAGTCCAGATTTAGTCAGACCAGAGTAATTGATTGGTAGTTTCAGAGGAAGGAGCATCAAAACGAACCTTCGAACTAGTTCATGGAAGTACCTGACTTATCCAGCAGTATAACCAGTGAGTTCACCCCATAAGAGTTTCTTTGGTGAGATCTAATTTTCATATAGCATAGTTTCAGATTCATTAACGTTGTGAGTGCCTTTGTGTGTATGACTGTATGAATGTATGTATCCTGGAATACTGGTTCCAGTAAGGTTGAGGTTGTGTGTAGGAGGTCATTTTGGGAAGTGAGATCCACAGTGCCAGGATGCAGAGAAAGAGAGAGGAAATGTCCCTTACTGTCAACAATCAACAGAGGTATCAGAGGGAGAGAGCAGGAGTCTGTCTGTGTTGGTGAGACGGCCCTACAGAGTTCCAGGAGATGGACACTTTTACAGGCATTAAGAAAAGGTCAAATCTGACTCTGTTAGAGTAATGTCCAGTAACCTGCAATTTCACTCTAGTGACAGTGCCCACACACATAAAGAGAGTGATGTCATTGTTTCTCAAGAACAGGGACTGGGACTGAGGGTGAAACTGATCTGTGTGTATGTGTGTGTGTGTGTGTGTGTGTGTGTGTGTGTGTGTGTGTGTGTGTGTGTGTGTGTGTGTGTGTGTGTGTGTGTGTGTGTGTGTGTGTGTGTGTGTGTGTGTGTGTGTGTGTGTGTGGCTGTGATGGTCATGGAATTTTGGATGAAGGTAATTGGCCAGCCAAATGAGGCGGTTACCATAATAACTGTTTGAATGTCCCAAAAACTGTTTTATGCATAATTTTCTATATATATTATAAATATTATTATTTATTATTATTTTCTCTTCTCCTCCTCTCCTGACTGCAAGTGCTGTTATAGAAATAGAACAAATAGAACGGGCATCCCCATTCAAGTCAATGACAGCATAATGGATTCTTTTAAACCTTTATTTAACTAGGCAAGTCAGTTAAGATCAAATTCCTATTTACAATGACGGCCTACCCCAGCCAAACCTGGACAATGCCGGGCCAATTGTGTGCTGCTCTATGGGACTCCCAATCACAGCCGGATGTGATATGGCCTGGATTCAAACCAGGGACTGTAGTGACATCTCTTGCACTGACATGCAGTGCCTTAGACCACTGCGCCACTCGGGACTACGCCACTAGTGGCCATTGCGAGTGTACCCATAGGAGCAAAGCAGGAAGTAAAATATGTGCTAAAATTTGTGCTGTGATTTGTTGATTCAACTCAACTGACATTACAAAATATACATTCCATTACATGAGCCACATCAGCTAACATCATTTGAATGAACATTCTACATTACCGTGGAAATGATTGCATCACAATACCAGGCAGCCATTGCGAGTGTACCCATGAGTTTACCAGTCAAGGTGAGAGCTTCCAAGCCTGTTCTATTCATTCTAATTCTATGTCTGCTGCTGCTGCATTGTGGGGGCATTGAATAGTCAACCGGAGACTCATGTTTATGTTTCAGCAAGGAGTAACAAAGTTTCATCACATTGTTAAGAGTCTGTTACGGCTGAAACGTATTCTTCAGTCAGCTGTGTGTTGTTGACTTTGTGGGATTGATGTACAGCTGATGACACATGTCTCTTACCGTGAGGACAGACTGGGCTTGCCACTCTTGCTGCAGCTGGTATAGATACCCGGCCCATCGTCAAAGAAACTACCCAGGGCCAGCTTCTGCCGGATGGACTCCCTCTCATTCTTTTGGGCCTGGAGGGGAGAGGCAGAGGGTTAAGGAGGCCAATAATAGAACTGAAGGCTTCCCCATTTGTTTAGCAGTAACCTTGTGGTGAGGAGGGGAACTGACAAAGACTGTAAAACACGTGGAGAGCTCGAGACACCAGTAATATTATAATATTCACCACTAGGTGGTGCAGATGTATGAGAGAAAGTCCAACACATTTTCACTGGTCACTCTCTCCACTCATGCAGTCAAACACACACGTTCCTAAACCACTGAGTGTCCCTGTCTAATAGCACCATAAGCATTCCTGCCTCCTGGGCCTGTTTTCCAGTAGGAATTCTCACTTCTGACCCAGTCAGCCTTGGCAGCACTTAACACACTCACACCCGGAGGAACACTCATATGTGCTAATGGCACCACAGGTGGCTGGTGAGGGGAGGACGGCCCATATGGCTTGATTGGAGTGAATAGATTGGTGTCAAACACATGGAAACCTTGTGAATGTCACTGTGCACACGCCTGAGAAGAAGTGTGTAGAGACAGGCTTTCTCTCACACTCCCTGGGCTGGGTTATCAGCCACAGTAACCAGGCCTATCAGTAGACAGACAACAGAGTGTGAGAGTTTAGACTGTTCAAGGCCGCTACAGGACTTTTGACTGTTGTTGTTACAGGTGGTGCTGGGAAGTCAAATGGTACCAGAGTCAGATACAGCGCAGTATGTTTTGGTGCCGGGGGGGTTGGGAGTCCTCCAGGACGAGGAGTGTTTGGGGGGAAATATTGACCCTCTCTAAAGTCCCAGACGGAGGAAGAAAAACCCTTTCAGTGCTCACACACATACACATACACAAAGAGCAGGCGTTTCAGAAAACAGGAGAGGGGAGAGGCGAGAGGTTTAGAGAAAGAGAGAGGAAAGCCTTTAGAGAGCTTTGGAGGAGAGGGGGAAGGAGGTGAGGGGAATAAGAGCAAAGGAGAAGATGGCAGAAGCCTTGAGTGTTATCCCTCACTTTAACTCTGTCCTCAAACTCTTTCAATTTCTCCTTACTTCTATCTCTCTTCCACTAACTCACTCCTTCTCTTCCTTTATCTCTCAGCCCTTCCCACACCTCCCTCCCTCCCATCGCAACATTACCATAATCCCACTCCACACCAGAGAGCCCAGGAGACACAGCTACTGTTGGCACTGCCAGGACACACTGGCACCCACAGGAGGGGGCTTGGCACAGAAGGGTGTGTGTGTGCGTGTGTGTGTGTGTGTGTCTGTGACTGAGTGAGAGAATAGAGTGTTATGAGGGGTACAGGGTG
>NC_060185.1:38964944-39079944 GCF_021184085.1 Oncorhynchus gorbuscha
ATGTAAGAAATAATACGTAAAAAAGACTAAAAAATACTGCATAGTTTCCTAGGAACGCGAAGCGAGACGGCCATCTCTGTCGGCGCGGACTGTACTAAGACCACATTACATGACCTACGCATTACAGTGTCTCCACTACGTTCACATGATATCATCCACAATCCTCACATTACGTCCCACACCAACACCATACCAGTGTTCCAGCACGCTGGTGCCTTGCACACAGAGCCATTGACTGTAGAGTTTGTGTGTGGAGGGGGTCACACCAAATCTACAAGTCAAACTCACAAACTCAGGAAGGAAACCGTTTCCGTTAGCAACATGTTCCGCCAATTGACATTATCCTGAGGAAAGAGACCCTTCTGTTCACTTCACACACACTGTTTATAACAGTGCCATTACACTGGTAAAACATGCAGTACCTAAATACCAGAAAGATAGATAACCAGAAGCAACATTACTTCCAAGTCCTTTACCTCTTTGAGTTTGTAGTCATCAGTGAGGTAGAGGGCAGAGTCTGGACAGATGACATCATCCATTCCAGCACAGTCTGTGTTATCCAGCGCGTCCTTTATCTTTCCCTCACTCCCTCTGTCTCTCTCACTCCCCCCCCCCTCTCTCTCCCCCTCTACCACACACCTAGTTAGTGGGTCAGTATGAGCCGGTTCACATGAAACCTAGCATCACTCAAAACCAAAGCTAACCCTGCCACACAGAGAGAACAGTTATCACAGTTATCCCTCTACCCATGCCTCTCTCTCTCTCTCTCTCTCTCTCCCTCTTCACAGGGCTTCCAGAGTACAATGGACAGCGGTAAAACCCCTTTATACCCTCCCTTCAATCCTCTGGGCGGTCAGAGAGAGAGAGGGAGGGAGAGAGAGGCAGGGAAAGAGAGGGAGGGAGAGAGAGGGAGGGAGAGAGAGAGGCAGGGAGAGAGAGAGAGAGAGGGAGGGAGAGAGGGAGAGAGGCAGGGAGAGAGAGAGAGAGAGAGGGAGGGAGAGAGGCAGGGAGAGAGAGAGAGAGAGAGAGAGAGAGAGAGAGAGAGAGAGAGAGAGAGAGAGAGAGAGAGAGAGAGAGAGAGAGAGAGAGAGAGAGAGAGGGAGGGAGGGAGAGAGGCAGGGAGAGAGAGAGGCAGGGAGAGAGAGAGGCAGGGAGAGAGAGAGGCAGGGAGAGAGAGGGCAGGGAGAGAGAGAGGCAGGGAGAGAGGCAGGGAGAGAGGCAGGGAGAGAGAGAGGGAGAGAGAGAGGGAGAGAGGCAGGGAGAGAGAGAGGGAGAGAGGCAGGGAGGGAGAGAGGGCACACACTGGTGTTTTTCCCGCTCTCACACCCTAATGTGTGGACAGCTGATGCTCCTGGGAGCAGTTTGGAAAGCGTCACCTCAGTGTTGGTGTGTGTGAGTGACTGAGTGAGTGTGTGTGTGTGTGTGAGGGAATGGGTGAGTGAGTGTGTGTGTGTGGGAATGAGTGTGTGTGAGTGAGTGCGTGTGTGTAGTTAGGCCTACATATTTGAGTTAGCATGTCAGTGTATGTTTTTGGGTCTGTGTGTATGACTGACAAGGAGACTGAGGCCAGAGGGAGTTGTGTTCCCTCACAGTCAAGGTAAAAACAGAGCAGACCCTGATCCAAAACCCCTCAAATAAAGCCAGTAGAAGAAATACAACTACACAGAAACACAACACACACAAACCCCAAGTGTACAGGATCTGTGCACACTCTGTTTGTGTGTGTGTTTGTGTGTGTGTTTGTGTGTGTGTCAGGGTTGGGGTCAATTCAGGAAGTACACAGAACTTCCAGTTCTAATTTTCTTTGGAAAATGGAAAGAAATTGAAAATGTGGAATTCGAATTTGGTTTACTTTCTGAATTGACTGGATTTGAAATAGAATTGACCCCAACCCTGGTGTGTGTGTGTGTGTGTGTGTGTGTGTGTGTGTGTGTGTGTGTGTGTGTGTGTGTGTGTGTGTGTGTGTGTGTGTGTGTGTGTGTGTGTGTGTGTGTGTGTGTGTGTGTGTGTGTGTGTGTGTGCTGCCTACATTTCCTCTCACAAACCTCACACACAAAGGAAAGAACTTCCCCTAAATGATTCCCCACTCTCATACGTAACTATCTCCCTCTCCCAGGTGCTGACTGACCTCCTGTATCCATTAAGTCACAGCGAAGGGAGGGATAGAGGGATGGAAGGAGGGATAACAGTTCTATAAAAAGCTAATTAATGTGGCGCTCCGGACCGTGGAGAGATTAGTCAGGTTAAAAACCCATATAGAACACGAGCTGAATGTCATTCTTCAATTTGTTACATTTTCAATCTCATCTCTCCACCGTGTGTAATGATCTCATCTTACTGAGACTCACACATCGGTCACAGCAGATTAGACTACCTTTAATTCACTCACTCAGAGCATCAGGACAAAGAGCAGGATAACTACTAAAACTAGCAGGAACACTAGAAAAACATGACAAAGTGCCATAGTCTAATGATAGAGAAAGGCTGGAGGAGGAAAAGAGAGGTGATGAGAAGGGAGCGAGGGAGGATGAATATAAAGTGATACTGATGGTGATGGTGAGTCACAACGTCTCTTCTGCTGCACACACACACACACACACACACATTCAGGCACGCATGCACGCACACACACACAATAGGGGACAATAAGGGATTCTACATCGCAACATGAAACAGTTTGAATTCTCTTTGAAGAACTGTGTGATGTACACCAGTGGAATAATGTATCAGCATGATAGCATGCATTATAACACACACACACACACACACACACACACACACACACACACACACACACACACACACACACACACACACACACACACACACACACACACACACACACACACACACACACACACACACACACACACACACAGAAGCAAATTAATTTTGTGCACACAAGCACACAGATACGTTCACACACACACACGCACGCAAACAGAAACCCACAGGAACACAGGGCTGGATAACAGGATATGGAGTGAGTCTGATTCAGTGCTGATCCCAGGGGATTATGGGTAAAGCAGAAGTACTTATCTGGCCATCTCCTATATCCGCCTACACTGGGACCTGGACAATACAACACACACACACAGTCACATGCAGACAAACACACTCCCAGTAGTGCTGAGGGCTGTATATTGGTAAACACTGAACCCTTCTGAACCCTCCACATCATGAACTGAGAATGCCCAGGTTCTGTGATCCATTAGTGAGGCTGACCTCATACTAGTGGTGATAGCACCTCATCGCTGACTCAAAGAGGGGGAGGAGGTAGAGGGGGAGGGAGGGACAGGGGGAGGTAGAGGGGGACAGGGGGAGGGGGAGGGAGGTAGAGGGGAGGGAGGGACAGGGGGAGTTAGAGGGGGAGGGAGGTAGAGGGGGAGGGAGGTAGAGGGGAGGGAGGGATAGAGGGGAGGGAGGGACGGGGGGAGGGAGGATGAGGGGAGGGGGTGGGAGGGACAGGGGGAGGAAGACAAAGGTAACACAGGGACGATCGTGACTAGAAAGGATAAAAACACAGATCACACACAGATTATTCTCCCATTACGTCAGTCTCAGCTCAAGGTCAAAGCATTCTCTCTCTCTCCTTCAGGACAGCATAGATAGAGCAACAGAATGAATAGAAGAAGATATCAAAGAACATAGACACATCTAGTGAATCTAGTGAATTCCTCTAAAAGTTACTATTTCTGCTGTTGACAATGTTTCAATTGTGAGGTCAGCTGAGCTCGAGAGGAAGAGAGAGAGGAAGAGAAGTTCATTGTTCCAGTAGAATAGAGGGGCCTGTGGGAGAGAAGGCTCCTGGCACCTCCAGTAGGCCTGGGATCCAAGTTTCCAGCCATAGAGGAGACGGGCAACGTGTGTGTGTGTGTGTGTGTGTGTGTGTGTGTGTGTGTGTGTGTGTGTGTGTGTGTGTGTGTGTGTGTGTGTGTGTGTGTGTGTGTGTGTGTGTGTGTGTGTGTGTGTGTGTGTGTGTGTGTGTGTGTGTGTGTGTGTGTGTGAGTTTATTGCCCCACATTTCCAAGTGAATTTAAAGTTTGACCACAACAAGAAAGACTCTGATCTGTTTTTATTTTGGGACACGGAGAAAAGAATGCTGCTGTCATAGCAACCCAGTGCATTTCTCCATGGCAATGGCCTGTGCTCCAAACAAATTGTGTTTGGAAAAAGGAGCAGGGGCCCAGTGGGAAGTCTGTTAACAAACAACCCCCCCACACACACACAAGGGTGTGTGTGTCTCTTGTGACTGCAGCGTTCTCTTTCTAGTCTGAGACACAGTATCTTCCCCATCATAGACAATGTACTATCAGATCAATGTACTATGAGATTCAGTAGCGGTATATCTCCTCAGCATTAATAATTCATCAGCCATCAGCCCACACAGTGGAACACACACCGCAGACAACGTTTCATATGATCAACTGCTCTACAGCATACTATACGTTGCTCTCTCCCTCTGAGAACCACACCTTAGACACCACCACCACCACCCCCCGTCCCCTCTGAGAACCACACCTTAGACACCACCACCACCACCCCCCGTCCCCTCTGAGAACCACACCTTAGACACCACCACCACCACCTCCCGTCCCCTCTGAGAACCACACCTTAGACACCACCACCACCTCCCGTCCCCTCTGAGAACCACACCTTAGACACCACCACCACCACCACCTCCCGTCCCCTCTGAGAACCACACCTTAGACACCACCACCACCACCCCCCGTCCCCTCTGAGAACCACACCTTAGACACCACCACCACCAACCAAACAGAGACAGACACAAGAGAAGAGACAACCACTCCCTGTCCCCTCTCCCCTTCCTTCCTCTCCTATGTCCTCTTCCCACTTTCTCTCATCTACCCTCTCACGCCATCTCCCTTTTCCCCTTCTCCACCCACTCCTCTCATCTCTCTTTTCCCTCTTCTCCACCCACTCTCTCTCTCTCTCTCTCTCTCTCTCTCTCTCTCTCTCTCTCTCTCTCTCTCTCTCTCTCTCTCTCTCTCTCTCTCTCTCTCTCTCTCTCTCTCTCTCTCTCTCTCTCTCTCTCTCTCTCTCTCTCTCTCTCTCCTCTCTCTCTTGCTCTTCTGCTCTTCCTTGCCCGACTCTCTCTCTCAAACACATGCACACACACATACACCAGGCACACACTGCAGTCAGGACTGAGATGATCTGAATCAATCAAAGAGCTCTCTGATCCCACACACACACGCAGAGACAGTGCTGTTACCCAGGGAGCTGGCCCAGTAGATATGGTAACCGGAGCTCCAGGGCACTTGGCTCCGGTCATGAGGCCCAGGATGGCACCCTGACGCTGGGGTGATACATCTCCCCATCACCCCTGCCCTGGAGCTACTGCTGGGAGAAACATGGTCTCATAGCTAGCCTGATCCACCCAGCTCACTGGGGCGTTTCACACACACACACACACACAATAACTAAGGCCAAGGGACATATTATCATTATTGAGTATCCGTGTGTGTGTGTGTGTATGAAGAAGGGAGTTGCATGGGGTTATGGAGTCTGCAGATGCGGTATCTCCATTCCCCCATTACTGCCTTGACCTGACAGTTATGTAATCGTGGGTCAAACAGTAACTTCATTGGTTACCTGCAGATCAGTGTGTGATCCTATTGGCTAATGGCCCCTGACATTGTAAAGGAACTTCCTCCTTGTACAGTGAGATAAATCCAGAACAAAACCAGTCATAAAAAACATTGCAGGGGAGCACAACAAGACACCACCACCACCACCTCCCGTCCCCTCTGAGAACCACACCTTAGACACCACAACCACCACCCCCCGTCCCCTCTGAGAAGCACACCTTAGACACCACCACCACCACCACCACCACCTCCCGTCCCCTCTGAGAACCACACCTTAGACACCACCACCACCACCTCCCGTCCCCTCTGAGAACCGCACCTTAGACACCACCACCTCCCGTCCCCTCTGAGAACCACACCTTAGACACCACCACCTCCCGTCCCCTCTGAGAACCACACCTTAGACACCACCACCACCACCACCTCCCGTCCCCTCTGAGAAGCACACCTTAGACACCACCACCACCACCACCACCACCTCCCGTCCCCTCTGAGAACCACACCTTAGACACCACCACCACCACCTCCCGTCCCCTCTGAGAACCGCACCTTAGACACCACCACCTCCCGTCCCCTCTGAGAACCACACCTTAGACACCACCACCTCCCGTCCCCTCTGAGAACCACACCTTAGACACCACCACCCCCCGTCCCCTCTGAGAACCGCACCTTAGACACCACCACCACCCCACGTCCCCTCTGAGAACCACACCTTAGACACCACCACCACCCCCCGTCCCCTCTGAGAACCACACCTTAGACACCACCACCACCCCCGTCCCCTCTGAGAACCACACCTTAGACACCACCACCACCTCCCGTCCCCTCTGAGAACCACACCTTAGACACCACCACCCCCGTCCCCTCTGAGAACCACACCTTAGACACCACCACCCCCCGTCCCCTCTGAGAACCACACCTTAGACACCACCACCACCACCACCTCCCCCCCTCTGAGAACCACACCTTAGACACCACCACCACCCCCGTCCCCTCTGAGAACCACACCTTAGACACCACCACCACCTCCCGTCCCCTCTGAGAACCACACCTTAGACACCACCACCACCACCCCCCGTCCCCTCTGAGAACCACACCTTAGACACCACCACCACCACCTCCCGTCCCTCTGAGAACCACACCTTAGACACCACCACCACCTCCCGTCCCCTCTGAGAACCACACCTTAGACACCACCACCCCCCGTCCCCTCTGAGAACCACACCTTAGACACCACCACCACCACCACCTCCCGTCCCCTCTGAGAACCACACCTTAGACACTACCACCACCACCTCCCCCCGTCCCCTCTGAGAACCACACCTTAGACACCACCACCCCCGTCCCCTCTGAGAACCACACCTTAGACACCACCACCACCACCCCCCGTCCCCTCTGAGAACCGCACCTTAGACACCACCACCACCTCCCGTCCCCTCTGAGAACCACACCTTAGACACCACCACCACCACCACCACCTCCCGTCCCCTCTGAGAACCACACCTTAGACACCACCACCACCACCACCACCTCCCGTCCCCTCTGAGAACCACACCTTAGACACCACCACCACCACCACCTCCCGTCCACTCTGAGAACCACACCTTAGACACCACCACCACCACCACCACCACCTCCCGTCCCCTCTGAGAACCACACCTTAGACACCACCACCACCCCCCGTCCCCTCTGAGAACCACACCTTAGACACCACCACCACCACCCCCCGTCCCCTCTGAGAACCGCACCTTAGACACCACCACCACCACCACCTCCCGTCCCCTCTGAGAACCACACCTTAGACACCACCACCCCCACCACCTCCCGTCCCCTCTGAGAACCACACCTGAGACACCACCACCTCCCGTCCCCTCTGAGAACCGCACCTTAGACACCACCACCACCACCCCCCGTCCCCTCTGAGAACCGCACCTTAGACACCACCACCACCACCACCTCCCGTCCCCTCTGAGAACCGCACCTTAGACACCACCACCACCACCACCTCCCGTCCCCTCTGAGAACCACACCTTAGACACCACCACCTCCCGTCCCCTCTGAGAACCACACCTTAGACACCACCACCTCCCGTCCCCTCTGAGAACCACACCTTAGACACCACCACTCCCGTCCCCTCTGAGAACCACACCTTAGACACCACCACCACCACCTCCCGTCCCCTCTGAGAACCACACCGTAGACACCACCACCACCACCACCCGCGTCCCCTCTGAGAACCACACCTTAGACACTACCACCACCACCCCCCGTCCCCTCTGAGAACCACACCTTAGACACCACCACCCCCCGTCCCCTCTGAGAACCACACCTTAGACACCACCACCACCACCCCCGTCCCCTCTGAGAACCGCACCTTAGACACCACCACCACCACCTCCCGTCCCCTCTGAGAACCACACCTTAGACACCACCACCACCTCCGTCCCCTCTGAGAACCACACCTTAGACACCACCACCCCGTCCCCTCTGAGAACCACACCTTAGACACCACCACCACCACCACCTCCCGTCCCCTCTGAGAACCACACACCTTAGACACTACCACCACCACCACCCCCGTCCCCTCTGAGAACCACACCTTAGACACCACCACCCCCGTCCCCTCTGAGAACCACACCTTAGACACCACCACCACCATCCCCCGTCCCCTCTGAGAACCGCACCTTAGACACCACCACCACCCCCCGTCCCCTCTGAGAACCACACCTTAGACACCACCACCACCACCTCCCGTCCCCTCTGAGAACCACACCTTAGACACCACCACCACCACCACCTCCCGTCCCCTCTGAGAACCACACCTTAGACACCACCACCACCACCACCACCTCCCGTCCCCTCTGAGAACCACACCTTAGACACCACCACCACCACCTCCCGTCCCCTCTGAGAACCACACCTTAGACACCACCACCTCCCGTCCCCTCTGAGAACCACACCTTAGACACCACCACCACCACCCCCCGTCCCCTCTGAGAACCACACCTTAGACACCACCACCACCACCCCCCATCCCCTCTGAGAACCACACCTTAGACACCACCACCACCACCACCACCACCTCCCGTCCCCTCTGAGAACCACACCTTAGACACCACCACCACCACCACCTCCCGTCCCCTCTGAGAACCACACCTTAGACACCACCACCACCTCCCGTCCCCTCTGAGAACCACACCTTAGACACCACCACCACCACCACCTCCCGTCCCCTCTGAGAACCACACCTTAGACACCACCACCACCACCCCCCGTCCCCTCTGAGAACCACACCTTAGACACCACCACCACCAACCAAACAGAGACAGACACAAGAGAAGAGACAACCACTCCCTGTCCCCTCTCCCCTTCCTTCCTCTCCTATGTCCTCTTCCCACTTTCTCTCATCTACCCTCTCACGCCATCTCCCTTTTCCCCTTCTCCACCCACTCCTCTCTCTCTCTCTCTCTCTCTCCCTCTCTCTCTCTCTCTCTCTCTCTCGTGTGATGGGGCTAGTGGGAGGGGCGCTGGTGGTTGCCTGGTAACCAGTCTAATTGAGGGGTCTCTAGAGTGTTAGTGTTATCAGAGTTTGGGCCCCCTGTTCTGTTCCAGACTGCCTTCTCTTTCTATTCTATCACTCATTCGCTCTTTCTCTCTAACAGTTCCTCTGCCCCTCTCTTCCTCTGTCCATATATTTGTTATTGAACTTTTATTTAATCATAGGAGCCCAATTGAGACCAGAGCCTCATTCTAAATGGTTCCCTGAGAACAAACAATTCACAAATCAACGCGATAATAAAACAGAACAACATGAACTAGATACAGCAGTTACAGATACACTCCATTTCAACAACGCCAATCAATTATTACTATCCATCCAAAACACTTGTGAACCTCAGTGAACTCCTCCCTCATCAGCGTTGGAAACGGCCCTGTTGGCACCGCGGACTCAAGACGGCGGCGTTGAAACTAAAGGCTGATTTACAAAGGTCAGTGGAGACACGGGGGACCTCGAGAGTTAACCAACCCTGTGAGTAGGCTTGGTGCTTCATATTTTGATACTTTAGTGGAGAAGTGAGATATGTTGAGATAAGAAGTTTGTGCAGCAGAGCTTTGGAAACAAAAAAGGAGACATCTCCAGGAATTTATAGAGGTCCAGCCAACCTGCTGTTAAAGGATGCAGTGATGAGTATTAAACCTGTCTCCTATGATAAAGCAAAGCGCGATATGGTACAATGCATCCGAGGGTTTTAGAGCTTTAGAGTGGTTGTGGCTGAATTCTGATAAACGCGTCACCTGTACAACCTGCTTCCTGTTGCTGGATAGACAGTATCTCTCCTTTCCATCCCTCTTTCTTTCTGTCTCACCACTAGTCCTTTTGATCTTCAGCACCTCTCTTTCTCTCTCTCTCTTTCTGCTCTCCATCGCTCTTCATTTCTGTTTGTATCGTTTTCTAATCGTGTGCCACTCTCATCTCTCGTTTTTAATCTCTCGGCCTATTCCTCCTACTCTGTTTCTTGTTCATGTTTTTCTGTTTTAATTCTGCAGAGTCCCTCTGGTTTCTCTTGTCTCTGTTCCCCCTCTGTTCCCCCTCTGTTCCCCCTCTGTTCCCCCTCTGTTCCCCCTCTGTTCCCCCTCTGTTCCCCTCCATTTCTTCATCTAGCTTTTATTTCCAAATAAACATGGCGTACTTACTGAGGAAATCCTTATCCCATTATACAACACGCACGCACCCACACACACACCCACACACACACACACACACACACACACACACACACACACACACACACACACACACACACACACACACACACACACACACACACACACACACACACACACACACACACACACACACACACGCACACACACGCACACACACACCCCTGTGTTGTGAGCCTCATTGGGGATTAACAATGCATAACAGATAAATATGCCATGTTAGAAGCAGTGCGTCTGATCACTGCTCTAAGGATAAAACCCCCATAGGCAACTAAACTGACTGTGGATCAGCTCTTAGCTCAGTGTGTAACGTCATGTGATGATCAATAGAGCAGATCAGAGCAGCTGTGGATAGGCCTTCACTGGCCAGTATGGTTTCTTACAATACCAGGGACAATCAGAGGAGAAGAGAGGAATGGTCCACACACACACACGCACACGCACACACACACAGCTCTTCATCTATACTCTCTTCCTCCTCCCTCTCTACTCCTTCCTCTCCTTCTCCACCTCCTTCTATGAATATCTTTCTCTTCTAAAACTATCTTGTTTTTAACCACCACCTCATTCCTTTTTCCACCTCCTCTATTCTTCCTCAATCACATTCTCCTCTTTTTCAAATCCTTCTCTTCCTCCCTTTTTCCTCTCCCTTCATCCAAGACCCACATTCTCCCCCTCTACTCCTCCTCCACCTCCTCCTCCTCCTCACCCCCCCCCCTCCTCCTTCTCCTCCCCCTCCTCCTCCTCCTCCTCCTCCTCCTCCTCCTCCTCATCCTCCTCCTCCTCCTGTTTCACCTCCTTCTTTGTTGCACCCCTCTATCATCTCCATTTGATTTTTACATCTACGTCCTTTCCTCCTCCCCCTCCTCCTCCTCCTCCTCCTCCTCCCCCTCCTCCTCCTCCCCTTCTCCTCCCTCTCCCTCCTCCTCACCCCCCTCCTCCTCCCCCTCCTCCTCCTCATCCCCCTCCTCCTCCTCCTCCTCCTCCTGTTTCACCTCCTTCTTTGTTGCACCCCTCTATCATCTCCATTTGATTTTTACATCTACGTCCTTACCTCCTCCCCCTCCTCCTCCTCTCCCTCCTCCTCACCCCCCTCCTCCTCCCCCTCCTCCTCCTCCTCCCCCTCCTCCTCCCTGCATTACAACAGCCATGCCGTCTTTATTCTTGCTATGAGGAAAGTAAAGCTCAAGTGATGTACTGCACTACTTGAACGCTGCACTCATCTAATCATTCCTCCCATTCCTCATTAAGTAAAGTGGGACACTTCTGTCGCAGTCTGGAGGTGCCATTTCCAACCCACCCGCCCACGCACTCTCACATCGCACAGACAGACAGACAGACAGACAGACAGACAGACAGACAGACAGACAGACAGACAGACAGACAGACAGACAGACAGACAGACAGACAGACAGACAGACAGACAGACAGACAGACAGACAGACAGACAGACAGACACCCTTCCCAGACATCTATTGATCAGGCTCAGCCCAGGGGAAAGAGGGGAGGAGGGACATTATTCCCTGAAGTCAAATGTGCGCTTAGCAACCGCCCTAGTCATCCACTTCCCAAACCCATCCCATCATACAAACACCAAACCCCACTGGGATGTGCCTGACAGCCATGACAAACAAACCCCTGCAAGATACGACAATCACTAATGACAGTCAGTCAGTATTACATGATGGAAACCTTTGGGAATACACACATGCATACCAGTCCTACTGCAGTATCTTCTCCCCGGGAGGGGCAAGCTCAACCACAGAGCAGTGAAGCCCTGACCTGCCTGCCTGCTCCACAACAGCTAACATAACACATCCTCTACTACACTAACAGCGTTCAGTCTAGCCTCAGCGCTCGTCCCAGCTAGCCTTAGTCAGTGTCCTGTCTTACCTGGTGAGAACAGTTTTCCTGGTGAACCATCCTTCAAAGCATCCTAGACAGGTGCAGGCTGGCTGCGCCTCGGGAATGACACCGGGAATGGGATTGGGTGAGTATTCCCAAAACTGCTGCAGTTTGCTGGCGAGGAGAGGGGGGAGAGAAACAGCCCAGTCCCAATCCGGACAGAGAGACCAGAGAGAGAAAGAGACTGACTGTATGTCTGTGTTCTGGTCTCACGCTCTACTGATCCTGCTGCTACTGATATAGCTGCTCCTCTCCTCTGTTGTGTCCTCTCTCTCCTTTTCTCTCTTTCACTCTGTCTGTCTGTCTGTCTGTCTGTCTGTCTGTCTGTCTGTCTGTCTGAGAGAAGGGTAGGATCTGATCACTTCTTTTCCAAAAGAGAGGGAAAGGTAGGGTGGGAGAGAACGAAAAACAGGGAGGGGAGTGAGAAAGAGGAGGAGAAACAGAAAGGGAGAGTGAATCTGTGGCCGTCTCTCTCCCTGCCGGGAACGGGGGAGGGGCAGAGTGACTCATTACAGACACAGTCAGCCAATGGGGTGGTAGGACAGGGAGGGGGAGACAGGGGGGCGGACTGCGGGATCAGAGGGGGAGGTGGCCTTCCGCTGGCCTACAGAGGTGGAAACGTCCCACAGAGAGAGAGAAAAGAAAGGGGGAGGAGGGGGAGAGAAAAGAAGCAAGGGGGAAGAGAGAGGGGAGGAAGAGAAGTGACTCCCACACCAAACACCTTTCATCTCAATCTCTAAATCTTCTCTAAGTGCTATGACACTATCTTAATACTGTTATCTATGACCTAATTACAGTATTTTGGGGATATCAGAAGTCTGCATGGTGCCTTTAAAAACAGAATAATGTTTGAATGTATGGCTAACTGCAAACAGAACATCATGTTCATATTCACAGGTTTTCACTACTTGTGAACAGTTGACTATTTTCTCGGCATTGGTGTGTATGACTATAACAGGATATACGTGTCTGTTTGGGGGCGTAGCTCCTTTCCTCTCTGTCCCTCTTCCGGTCCCCCTGTGGTACAGGATTATAATCTGTCTGGAACAGATGGCCTCTCTATAATCCACCAGCAGGGAACCCTGGATGAACTCTTCTCTCTCCACCGTTCCCTCTATCCCTCCAAAATGACATAACAATAACGAGGCTATATACAGGGGGTACCGGTACTGAGTCAATGAGGGGGCGGGGGGGGGGGGGGGTACAGGTTAGTCGAGGTCATTTGTACATGTAGGTAGGGGTAAAGTGACTATGCATAGATACTAAACAGCGAGTAGCAGCAGTCAATGTAAATAGTCTGGATGGACATTTGATGAATTGTTCAGCAGTCTTAAGTCTTTTGAGTCTTTTGGACCTAGACTTGGCACTCCGTCACCGCTTGCCGTGCAGTAGCAGAGAAAACAGTCTATTACTTGGTTGACTGGAGTCTTTGACCATTATTTTGGGACTTCCTTTGACACCGCCTTGTATATCGATCCTGGATGGCAGGAAGCTTGGTCCCAGTGATGTATTGGGCCGTACGGACTACCCTTTGTAGCCATAACAGGCGGTGATGCAACCGGTCAGGATGCTCTCGATGGTGTAGCTGTTGAACTTTTTGAGGATCTGGGGACACATGCCAAATCTTTTCAGTCTCCAGAGGGGGAAGAGGTGTTGTGGTGCCCTCTCACGACTGTCTTGGTGTGTTTGGACCATGATAGTTTGTTGGTGAGGTTGACAAGAAGGAACTTGAAACTCTCAACCCGCTCCACTACAGTCCCAAACGATGTTAATGGGGGCCTGTTCGCACCCTCCTTTTCCTGTAGTCCATGATCATCTCCTTTGTCTTGATCACATTGAGGGAGAAGATATTACCATTTTTAATGTCCCGTTGGTAGGATACTCTTAACCGTAGATCATCCAGTTTATTCTCCAGTGATTGCACGTTGGCCAATAGAACCAATGGTAGTGGTGATTTACTCACTCTTCTCTGAATCCTCACAAGGCACCCCGACCTTCTCCCTCTGTATCTCCACATTTTCTTCACGCAAATGACAGGGATTTGTGCCTGGTCTCCGGAAAGCAGTATATCCTTCGCATCGAACTCATTAAAGAAAAACTCTTCATCCAGTTGAGTAATCGCTGCTCTGATGTCCAGAAGCTTTTTTTGGTCATAAGAGACGGTAGCAGCAACTTTATGTACAAAATAAGTTACAAACAATATGAAAAAACAAACAAAATAGCCATTATCGTCGCCATTATCATCACCATTATCTTCGCCACTATCTTGCAGAGTATTCAACAAATCTTCTAGATCAAAGTATATTCTTTTTGTATTGGTAGTCCATGATGAAATGACAGCTTGGCTACTGTGTGGAAGGACAGAACACTCTCCAACCATCCATCAATCTCTCTCTCCCTCCATCCAATGACCTCTCTCTCCCTCCCTCCATCCTCTCTCCGGTCAGAGATAGACAGATGTCTCCCACACCGTATGCCCTCGCTGGTATGTGATTGAGAGATCGCTCTTTCTGTCTGTTATTGATCTCTATTGGGTAATGGTGCCGTTTACCGACAAGCCCAGTCCAGTGTTTGATAACCTGGAAGTAGATGGATGTTGTTCCTGGTCTGATCTGAGTGGCCAGGCTCTGGAGCGTTGACTATGGTCTGGAAGGGTCAACAGGGTTAACAGTGGCCCTCTGGGCTTACAGTAGAAAGTCCAATATGACAGAATAGAGAGGAACACTACATACTACAGCTGCATTGAGGAAGGATCCAGTGTTTCACTAGTACTAACCATCAGCATTTTACTACCTCCCTTTCTAGAATAACTACACTAATAAAACACAGTGGGAATACACACACACACACACACACACACACACACACACACACACACACACACACACACACACACACACACACACACACACACACACACACACACACACACACACACACACACACACACACACACACACACACACACACACACACACACACACACACACACACACACACACGCGCGCAACAGACAAATAGACAAACTCAAACAAGCGCGCTCCCTGAGCTATGGTTTGATATGAGAGGACCCAGCCCCCAACTCTCTCTCCTCCATCGCCATGGTAGCAGACACTTCCTGCTGACCTCCAGTTGGTTGTCAAGGTTTCGTGAATCTGAATCAAGGGCAAGGTGGACACACAAGAGCACATCCACACACACATGAGACCGTTAACACACATATGCATACACACACACGTACGCATGAATGCACGCGGGTGACCAGACGCACACACACCACATGAGGTTGGTGGGACCTTAATTGGGGAGAACGGCTCATAGTAATAGCTGGAATGGAATAGGTGGAATGGAATAGGTGGAATGGAATAGGTGGAATGGAATAGGTGGAATGGAATAGGTGGAATGGAATAGGTGGAATGGAATAGGTGGAATGGAATAGGTGGAATGGAATAGGTGGAATGGTATCAAATACGTCAAACAAGTCTTTGATACCCTTCCATTTGCTTCGTTGAGAGGATAGAGCCAGTTGCCTCTAGCTGATCCCAGGTCAGATCTGACCTCGTTGAGGGCCCTATGACATAAAACTGTGGACCAGATGAGAGGATAGAGCCAGTTGCCTCTAGCTGATCCCAGGTCAGATCTGACCTCGTTGAGGGCCCTATGACATAAAACTGTGGACCAGATGAGAGGATAGAGCCAGTTGCCTCTAGCTGATCCCAGGTCAGATCTGACCTGATTGAGGGCCCTATGACATAAAACTGTGGACCAGATGAGAGGATAGAGCCAGTTGCCTCTAGCTGATCCCAGGTCAGATCTGACCTGATTGAGGGCCCTATGACATAAAACTGTGGACCAGATGAGAGGATAGAGCCAGTTGCCTCTAGCTGATCCCAGGTCAGATCTGACCTGATTGAGGGCCCTATGACATAAAACTGTGGACCAGATGAGAGGATAGAGCCAGTTGCCTCTAGCTGATCCCAGGTCAGATCTGACCTGATTGAGGGCCCTATGACATAAAACTGTGGACCAGATGAGAGGATAGAGCCAGTTGCCTCTAGCTGATCCCAGGTCAGATCTGACCTCGTTGAGGGCCCTATGACATAAAACTGTGGACCAGATGAGAGGATAGAGCCAGTTGCCTCTAGCTGATCCCAGGTCAGATCTGACCTGATTGAGGGCCCTATGACATAAAACTGTGGACCAGATGAGAGGATAGAGCCAGTTGCCTCTAGCTGATCCCAGGTCAGATCTGACCTGATTGAGGGCCCTATGACATAAAACTGTGGACCAGATGAGAGTATAGAGCCAGTTGCCTCTATTTTTTCCTCAATAGCAGTCGTGGGTTCGTTAGGTTGTTAGTCGTGGGCTACAGGGTTTGCTTTGGGAGATTCTCATTTGGGCAAAAGACCTCAACTCCTCCGTCCTGAAAACCGATAAATGATTGAGTGGTCGAGGAGAGTGTTTTGTATAGTCAGTCTGTATAGCCTGGGTGCCAGTCTGTCAGAATGGCTCTTTCCGGTCAACAGGCTGTATAGCCATGTTGAGGCTGTGTCACGGCTACAGTGCATCTGCTCTGTGTGTTCAGTGTGGCAGTAACAGACGAAGCTCTCCCTATGTGGCTACCACCCTCATATACATGCTATCACACACATGGAGGGAGAGGACGAAAGAACAGACACAGTCACAGAGAGAGAGAGAGAGAGAGAGAGAGAGAGAGAGAGAGAGAGAGAGAGAGAGAGAGAGAGAGAGAGAGAGAGAGAGAGAGAGAGAGAGAGAGATAGTTAGTTAGTTAGTTAGTTAGTTAGTTAGTTAGTTAGTTAGTTAGTTAGTTAGTTAGTTAGTTAGTTAGTTAGTTAGTTAGTTAGTTAGTATTATTTTTGTATATTGGTGGGTATTTCTTTCCTTATCTTTTTCCCCCCAATTGTTTTCAATCATAGGCATTTAATACCATTGACAGCCATTACAAATAACCATCCCACAATAGTTAAGTGGGAGTTTAAAGGTTCAAAGGTCTCCCAGACTACCCGCCACACCTCCCCCAGAACACCCTTTGAGTTGTTGATGTTTTAACCCTGTAACCATGCGGAATTAACCCTGTAACCAAGCGGAATTAACCCTGTAACCACGCGGAAATTAACCCTGTAACCACGCGGAATTAACCCTGTAACCATGCGGAATTAACCCTGCGGAATAAACCCTGTAACCACGCAGAATTAACCCTGTAACCACGCGGAATAAACCCTGTAACCACGCAGAATTAACCCTGTAACCACGCGGAATTAACCCTGTAGCCACGCGGAATTAACCCTGTAACCATGCGGAATTAACCCTGCGGAATAAACCCTGTAACCACGCAGAATTAACCCTGTAACCACGCGGAATAAACCCTGTAACCACGCAGAATTAACCCTGTAACCACGCGGAATTAACCCTGTAGCCACGCGGAATTAACCCTGTAGCCACGCGGAATTAACCCTGTAGCCACGCGGAATTAACCCTGTAGCCACACGGAATTAACCCTGTAGCCACGCGGAATTAACCCTGTAACCATGCAGAATTAACCCTGCGGAATAAACCCTGTAACCACGCAGAATTAACCCTGTAACCACGCGGAATAAACCCTGTAACCACGCGGAATAAACCCTGTAACCACGCAGAATTAACCCTGTAGCCACGCGGAATTAACCCTGTAGCCACGCGGAATTAACCCTGTAGCCACGCGGAATTAACCCTGTAGCCACGCGGAATTAACCCTGTAGCCACGCGGAATTAAACCTGTAGCCACGCGGAATTAACCCTGTAGCCACGCGGAATTAACCCTGTAGCCACGCGGAATTAACCCTGTAGCCACGTGGAATTAACCCTGTAGCCACGTGGAATTAACCCTGTAGCCACGCGGAATTAACCCTGTAGCCACGCGGAATTAACCCTGTAGCCACGCGGAATTAACCCTGTAGCCACACGGAATTAACCCTGTAACCACACGGAATTAACCCTGTAACCACGCGGAATTAACCCTGTAACCACACAGAATTAACCCTGTAGCCACGCGGAATTAACCCTGTAGCCACGCGGAATTAACCCTGTAGCCACACGGAATTAACCCTGTAGCCACGCAGAATTAACCCTGTAACCACGCAGAATAAATGCGTAAAAAATAGACAAAGGAAAACCAAGAGATCTTGTTGAGAGAGATATACAGAAAGACAGGGATAGAAAACATCTCCTGAGTTTGTGTGTAAAAAAAGAACACCGTCTCTTTAAAGAGTTGCCCTGCGCTAGCAAGGAATTCTGGCCGGGATAGTGTCTGTGTGTGTTTGCTCTGAACAGGACTTTTATTTTTAGCCTGGTATAAACAGACCCAGTTGGGAGCCCCTGCCTAGTGCCTGGTTCTCAGGCCACCTCAGCTCAGCGACACACACGCACGCACGCACGCACGCACGCACGCACACACACACACACACACACACACACACACACACACACACACACACACACACACACACACACACACACACACACACACACACACACACACACACACACACACACACACACACACACACACACACACACACACACACACACACACACACACACACACTGTTACTCTGTAATCTAACACAGACAACCCAACCAATTCACCAGCACCACAGCGATCCACTGACTATGTACAGACTCAATGAGTATAGCCTTGCTATTGAGAAAGGCCGCCGTAGGCAGACCTGGCTCTCAAGAGAAGACAGGCTGTGTGAACACTGCCCACAAAATTAGCTGCACTTCCTAACCTCCTGCCCAATGTATGACCATATTAGAGACACACATTTCCCTCAGATTACACAGAAAACAAACCCGATTTTGCTAAACTCCCATATCTATTGGGTGAAATAACAGTGTGCCATCACAGCAGCAAGATTTGTGACCTGTTACCAGAAGAAAGGGTCAACCAGTGAAGAACAAACACAATTGTAAATACAACCCATATTTATGCTTATTTATTTTCCCTTGTGTACTTGAACCATTTGTACATCGTTACAACACTGTATATATACATAATATGACATTTGTAATGTCTTTATTCTTTTGGAACTTCTGTGAGTGTAATGTTTACTGTTCATTTTTATTGTTTATTTCACTTTTGTATATTATCCACTTGCTTTGGCAATGTTAACGTATGTTTCCCATACCAATAAAGGCCTTACATTGAATTGAATTGAGATGGGGGGGGGGGGAATGGGGGCAGAGAGAGAGAACAAACACACACAAACCACTGTGCCTGACTCTGCCCTTTGTTCTGGTGTAATACCCACTGACAGCAAGGTGATGGATGGCTGTTTCAACTCTCTCTTTCAACTAAAACCATGCTGCTATTCTCTCCCTCTGCTTTTCTCTTTCATTTCCATGCTATAAAGCTATAGGGCCTTGCTCTTTCTCTCTTTCATATTTTGTGATGTTGATCTATGGTACCTCCCCCTCTCTTTCAAGCTGTAAAACAGTACGTACTCTCTCTCTCTCTCTCTCTCTCTCTCTCTCTCTCTCTCTCTCTCTTCTTACCCTACAATCTTCTCCCCCGTCTCTCTCTCTCTCTCTCTCTCTCTCTCTCTCTCTCTCTCTCTCTCTCTCTCTCTCTCTCTCTCTCTCTCTCTCTCTCTCTCTCTCTCTCTCTCGTTTGGTTTGCAGTAACTGTGCAGAAGCTGTAAAGCAGCTCTTAACGGCAACATAAATCCCCATTTCCTCCGCACTATGCTCTGCCACTCACAGCCCCTCCACCCTTTCATCCTCCCAGCCCACATTTTCTTAGGGGGAGAGGGGGAGGCGGGAGAGGCAGAGAAACTGGTCTCCTGCTCTATTCTGCTTGTTCTGAGAACAATGGGCCGTAATGTACCCTGACAGTTTGAGGAAAAAGACAATTAGCCGGGAACAGGACTGGGAGAAAGGGGGAGACAGGGAGGGCAGAGAAAACAGTACACTTGGCTGTCCCCATAGGATAACCCTTTAGGATAACCCTACTTATACAGTAGGGTGGTCTAGTTACAATACATTGGGTCTAGGGTAGGTGAGTGGTTAATAAAAAGTAGGCATTTCTCTGTTGGGTATGCTGCTAGTTTGTACTGTATATCTACATTTAGACTTATAAGTGAACAACTCCACACCTCCCTACTCTCTCTAGGAGCTCAGTGACTCACAGTGACTAAATCAGAGGAAGGGTGTGAGTGTGTGTGTGTGTGTATGCGCACGCTGAGACACTGATGGAATGTGTAGCTCTGGGCTCTCCTTTTCCAGCACAGTAATTGGCTGTCCGTCCATCTCTACCCACACTCCCCATGTCTCCAGCGTTGCAATCTCCCTCCACACCGACCGGGCCTCCACACTGCAGCTGGCTCGCCTAGATGACATCACACCATCACCCACACAGGAGAGGACATACCATTCCTCTCAGGGTCAGGTGTAGGGATTGTCCTGCTCTACCCTGACCTTCAACCCTACGCTGTATGTCTGGTCACAGACATCTGGTAGCGTCAGAGGCTACACAGCTAGACTCATCTCTAAAGGTGGCCTAGACTTGGGTCTAACTGCTTATCCAGCTGATATAACCATTCATCTAGCTAGGCCATGTGGTGTACACTGAACTGATGCCCTGGGAGATAGATTGAATGTAGAAGGAAGGGAAGACCAGTCAAGCTGTATGAGTGTGTGTCATTAATAAATGGGGTCATCGAGACCGCCACTGATAGCACTGCACTTTGAAATCTATTGCCAGCAGGTGTGATTGTTTGTGTGTTTCCTGTGCCAGTCCTGTCTAGCCGCTTACACCAGACCCAAACCTGATGACTCGGAAACTTTCCTGCAACTTTTTTGTTTCCATGTGTTGTTCTATTTGTGTGTGTGTGTGTGTGTGTGTGTGTGTGTGTGTGTGTGTGTGTGTGTGTGTGTGTGTGTGTGTGTGTGTGTGTGTGTGTGTGTGTGTGTGTGTGTGTGTGTGTGTGTGTGTGTGTGTGTGTGTGTGTGTGTTTGTATGTGTGTGTGTGTATGTAAAGGATTCTCTCCCTCTTTCTGCGGTGTATGTGAATGGGGTTATACTATATATTGTATCAGTGAAAGTTTGTATGTAAATGTCAGGTCCAGATGTGTGGCTGTGATGTCAGACACATGGTCATGTTAGAACAGCTGGACCACAGCACAGTTCCCCACCCACTGACTCCAACACTCTTTGACCACACACAGAGCTGACCACACTCGAGAGCCAACGCCATTAGCACCAGACAAACAAAGTCATTGGGACACAGTCTAAGTCTGCCTTGTTGCTGCCAGGTGGTTTAGTCCTCAAGCACATTTCCTCCACCACAAGACAACACTGCTCCAGGCCAACAGCTAAATCAGACCCCTCGCTGAACAGAACATCCCTCTGATTGTATCCACTGCAAAGTCATGACTGTCAGGCAGACGGAACAGGGAAGAGGGGACTGACTATTTCACCGCAGAGTCACAAAGTATTGGTTCAAACTGCATCTTAGTCAGGTCAAAGCCTCTCAGATGGAAACATCACATGGTAGTAATGTAGTCGTAATATAGTGCAGGCAGGTATGATGGGAAGACAGGGATGGCTTCTGAGTAAGACAGAGAGAGACAACAGTCCGAGTCCCAGCTAGTAATACCACATCATGGCTGGGATCATCCCCCTCTCCTTTCCTCCGCTCCAGACCAGAACACACCTGCCCTTTGTTAGACGCCACATAGCAGACAGTCCTGGAGAAAAAAAGACACCCCTCTGGCTACTGAAAGGCACGAGGCCGTTCTCTGTGCTGGGTCGATGGTGAAACACACAGTTCACTCTGGGTATGTACTATGGAACGATGGGCTGTATCATCCCTGAAGTGGGTCTATGAGAGAGAAATACCTGCAGTCCTTTACAAAGAAACTATATGGAAAAATCCATATTCTTGTACACAAATATCTAAAGAACAAGTTATAACCCAAAGTACAAAGTTTATAGGCCTTTTTGCCTTTTGGTAGACCGTCATTGTACATAAGAATGTGTTCTAATCTGACTTGCCTAGTTAAATAAAGGTTTAAAAATATATATATATACTAAGTTGACCACCTCTGATATGAGAGGTGGACATGTTCCTTTACCTGAGTGTACTGTGTACTGTGTTTACCTGAGTGTACTATGTACTGTGTTTACCTGAGTGTACTGTGTACCGTGTTTACCTGAGTGTACTGTGTGTACTGTGTACTGTGTTTACCTGAGTGTACTGTGTACCGTGTTTACCTGAGTGTACTGTGTGTACTGTGTACTGTGTTTACCTGAGTGTACTGTGTACTGTGTTTACCTGAGTGTACTGCCCAACTTGCTGTGTGGAATCCAAGGTTGAGCTGCAAACTCCTCCACTAATAAAAAAAACTATCTTCCAGCTGCTGGTGATCTATATACTAAGTTGACCACCTCTGATATGAGAGGTGGACATGTTCCTTTACCTGAGTGTACTGTGTGTACTGTGTACTGTGTTTACCTGAGTGTACTGTGTACCGTGTTTACCTGAGTGTACTGTGTGTACTGTGTACTGTGTTTACCTGAGTGTACTGTGTACTGTGTTTACCTGAGTGTACTGTGTACTGTGTTTACCTGAGTGTACTGCCCAACTTGCTGTGTGGAATCCAAGGTTGAGCTGCAAACTCCTCCACTAATAAAAAAAACTATCTTCCAGCTGCTGGTGATCTCTCAGAGGAAAAGTAGAGAAAAAGCAGAACCTTGAAGCAGTAAGATAAACATCTGTAGAACGACAGCAGGAGAGAGGGAAAACGGTCCGACTTTAAAGCCTGGACAGTACTGTCTGCTCACAGCGCGTGTGTTTGAGAGCTGTGTAGGAGGCCGGGCATGCTGGAGCGGGTACTGACACACACAGGCGGGTTAGGTAGAGTCATAGACGCTTGGGGGCTGAACCAGTCACCTGTTCATAGCCCTGCCCACCCCTAACCCCCTAACCCCCCCTAGTCCTGGTCTGGAACTATCCCTTCTTCCCACCCTCCCTCAGGTCCCAGCCTATCCACACTCTGCTGCCCCATCTCTCTATACCACTTCATCTCTCTCTCTCTATCAGTTTAACCCTCTCCTCACTATCACTCTTCCCAGTCTTCCTCCAACTTCCATTCTGTCTTTTTTCCCCCTCTCCATCTTTCCTCCTACTCTATCATCATTCCCTATATCCTCTATGACTGCTTGTGATTATATATATCCTCTATGACTGCTTGTGATTATATATATCCTCTATGACTGCTTGTGGTTCTATATATCCTCTATGACTGCTTGTGGTTCTATATATCCTCTATGACTTCTTGTGGTTCTATATATCCTCTATGACTGCTTGTGGTTCTATATATCCTCTATGACTGCTTGTGGTTCTATATATCCTCTATGACTGCTTGTAATTATATATATCCTCTATGACTGCTTGTGGTTCTATATATCCTCTATGACTGCTTGTGGTTCTATATATCCTCTATGACTGCTTGTAATTATATATATCCTCTATGACTGCTTGTGGTTCTATATATCCTCTTTGACTGCTTGTGGTTCTATATATCCTCTATGACTGCTTGTGGTTCTATATATCCTCTATGACTGCTTGTGGTTCTATATATCCTCTATGACTGCTTGTGGTTCTATATATCCTCTATGACTGCTTGTGGTTCTATATATCCTCTATGACTGCTTGTGGTTCTATATATCCTCTATGACTGCTTGTGGTTCTATATATCCTCTATGACTGCCTGTGGTTCTATATATCCTCTATGACTGCTTGTGGTTCTATATATCCTCTATGACTGCTTGTGGTTCTATATATCCTCTATGACTGCTTGTGGTTCTATATATCCTCTATGACTGCTTGTGGTTCTATATATCCTCTATGACTGCTTGTAATTATATATATCCTCTATGACTGCTTGTGGTTCTATATATCCTCTATGACTGCTTGTAATTATATATATCCTCTATGACTGCTTCTGGTTCTATATATCCTCTATGAATGCTTGTGGTTCTATATATCCTCTATGACTGCTTGTGATTATATATCCTCTATGACTGCTTGTGGTTCTATATATCCTCTATGAATGCTTGTGGTTCTATATATCCTCTATGACTGCTTGTGGTTCTATATATCCTCTATGACTGCTTGTAATTATATATATCCTCTATGACTGCTTGTGGTTCTATATATCCTCTATGACTGCTTGTGGTTCTATATATCCTCTATGAATGCTTGTGGTTCTATATATCCTCTATGACTGCTTGTGGTTCTATATATCCTCTATGACTGCTTGTGGTTCTATATATCCTCTATGACTGCTTGTGGTTCTATATATCCGCTATGACTGCTTGTGGTTCTATATATCCTCTATGACTGCTTGTGGTTCTATATATCCTCTATGACTGCTTGTGGTTCTATATATCCTCTATGACTGCTTGTGGTTCTATATATCCTCTATGACTGCTTGTGGTTCTATATATCCTCTATGACTGCTTGTGGTTCTATATATCCTCTATGACTGCTTGTGGTTCTATATATCCTCTATGACTGCTTGTAATTATATATATCCTCTATGACTGCTTGTGGTTCTATATATCCTCTATGACTGCTTGTAATTATATATATCCTCTATGACTGCTTGTGGTTCTATATATCCTCTATGACAGCTTGTGATTATATATATCCTCTATGACTGCTTGTGGTTCTATATATCCTCTATGACTGCTTGTGGTTCTATATATCCTCTATGACTGCTTGTAATTATATATATCCTCTATGACTGCTTGTGGGCCTATATATGCTCTATGACTGCTTGTAATTATATATATACTCTATGACTGCTTATGGTTCTATATATCCTCTATGACTGCTTGTGATTATATATCCTCTATGACTGCTTGTGGTTCTATATATCCTCTATGACTGCTTGTGGTTCTATATATCTTCTATGACTGCTTGTGGTTCTATATATCCTCTATGACTGCTTGTGGTTCTATATATCCTCTATGACTGCTTGTGGTTCTATATATCCTCTATGACTGCTTGTGGTTCTATATATCCTCTATGACTGCTTGTAATTATATATATCCTCTATGACTGCTTGTGGTTCTATATATCCTCTATGACTGCTTGTAATTATATATATCCTCTATGACTGCTTGTGGTTCTATATATCCTCTATGACAGCTTGTGATTATATATATCCTCTATGACTGCTTGTGGTTCTATATATCCTCTATGACTGCTTGTAATTATATATATCCTCTATGACTGCTTGTGGTTCTATATATCCTCTATGACTGCTTGTAATTATATATATCCTCTATGACTGCTTGTGGTTCTATATATCCTCTATGACAGCTTGTGATTATATATATCCTCTATGACTGCTTGTGGTTCTATATATCCTCTATGACTGCTTGTGGTTCTATATATCCTCTATGACTGCTTGTAATTATATATATCCTCTATGACTGCTTGTGGGCCTATATATGCTCTATGACTGCTTGTAATTATATATATACTCTATGACTGCTTATGGTTCTATATATCCTCTATGACTGCTTGTGATTATATATCCTCTATGACTGCTTGTGGTTCTATATATCTTCTATGACTGCTTGTGGTTCTATATATCCTCTATGACTGCTTGTGGTTCTAAATATCCTCTATGACAGCTTGTAATTATATATATCCTCTATGACTGCTTGTGGTTCTATATATCCTCTATGACTGCTTGTAATTATATATATCCTCTATGACTGCTTATGGTTCTATATATCCTCTATGACTGCTTGTGATTATATATCCTCTATGACTGCTTGTGGTTCTATATATCCTCTATGACTGCTTGTGATTATATATCTTCTATGACTGCTTGTGGTTCTATATATCCTCTATGACTGCTTGTGGTTCTATATATCCTCTATGACTGCTTGTAATTATATATATCCTCTATGACTTCGCGCTTCGCTCCCGCAGGTAGTATAACTTTTTACATTTCATTATATTTCATTATAGCACAACGGTTTGATTTGTCTAATCTTAGCAATTTCTTCTCAGCTAGCTACATAGCCGTCTTTGTATCAAAGATAATTGCGTAATTATCGTATTTCGCCGTCCTAACGTAGTCTTCACTAGCCAGCTAGCTAACGTCCACTGATTAGCTGCACTGGAGAAACTATTACACTCAACTGAACGACTTGATCAGTGTAGTGTTAGCTAGCTACATAGCTTTCTTTGCTGTCTTCGTATCTTCGTTCCAAGATAATTGTGTTGTTTAGGTTTAGAGTGTGTAGTCTTAGAGTGATTATCTTAATTTACCGAGGTTAGCTAGCTAGCTATTTGTCGTCCTTAACGTAGGAGAATCTGCTAGCTAGCCAACGCTAGCCAACGTCTTCTGAATAGAACTCAACAACCCGGTCGCATTCACAGGTAGTATCACATTTTCATTTCATTTCATTACAGTACAACGGTTTGATTTGTTTGATCGTAGCTAGCTACATAGCTAGCTACATAGCCGTCTTTGTATCAAAGATAATTGTGTAGTCTAGAGCGATTTTCTAGGTTAGCTAGCCAGCTATTGTCGTTCTTTTAACGCAACGTAACGTAAACAACACTACTAGCTAGCCAGCTAGCCCCCGAATAGCAGCACTGTAGAAACTATTACACTCAACGGAACGACTTGATTAGTGTAGTGTCAACAACGCACCCACTGCCAGCTAGCCTACTTCAGCAGTACTTCAGCAGTACTGTATCATTTTAATCATTTTAGTCAATAAGATTCTTGCTACGTAGCTTAACTTTCTGAACATTCGAGACGTGTAGTCCACTTGTCATTCCAATCTCCTTTGCATTAGCGTAGCCTCTTCTGTAGCCTGTTAACTATGTGTCTGTTTATCCCTGTTCTCTCCTCTCTGCACAGACCATACAAACGCTCCACACCGCGTGGCCGCGGCCACCCTAATCTGGTGGTCCCAGTGCGCACGACCCACGTGGAGTTCCAGGTCTCCGGTAGCCTCTGGAATTGCCGATCTGCGGTCAACAAGGCAGAGTTCATCTCAGCCTATGCCTCCCTCCAGTCCCTCGACTTCTTGGCACTAACGGAAACATGGATCACCACAGACAACACTGCTACTCCTACTGCTCTCTCTTCGTCCGCCCACGTGTTCTTGCACACCCCGAGAGTTTCTGGTCAGCGGGATGGTGGCACCGGGATCCTCATCTCTCCCAAGTGGTCATTCTCTCTTTCTCCCCTTACCCATCTGTCTATCGCCTCCTTTGAATTCCATGCTGTCACAGTTACCAGCCCTTTCAAGCTTAACATCCTTATCATTTATCGCCCTCCAGGTTCCCTCGGAGAGTTCATCAATGAGCTTGATGCCTTGATAAGCTCCTTTCCTGAGGACGGCTCACCTCTCACAGTTCTGGGCGACTTTAACCTCCCCGCGTCTACCTTTGACTCATTCCTCTCTGCCTCCTTCTTTCCACTCCTCTCCTCTTTTGACCTCACCCTCTCACCTTCCCCCCCTACTCACAAGGCAGGCAATACGCTCGACCTCATCTTTACTAGATGCAGTTCTTCCACTAACCTCATTGCAACTCCCTCCAAGTCTCCGACCACTACCTTGTATCCTTTTCCCTCTCGCTCTCATCCAACACCTCCCACACTGCCCCTACTCGGATGGTATCGCGCCGTCCCAACCTTCGCTCTCTCTCCCCCGCTACTCTCTCCTCTTCCATCCTATCATCTCTTCCCTCCGCTCAAACCTTCTCCAACCTATCTCCTGATTCTGCCTCCTCAACCCTCCTCTCCTCCCTCTCTGCATCCTTTGACTCTCTATGTCCCCTATCCTCCAGGCCGGCTCGGTCCTCCCCTCCCGCTCCGTGGCTCGATGACTCATTGCGAGCTCACAGAACAGGGCTCCGGGCAGCCGAGCGGAAATGGAGGAAAACTCGCCTCCCTGCGGACCTGGCATCCTTTCACTCCCTCCTCTCTACATTTTCCTCCTCTGTCTCTGCTGCTAAAGCCACTTTCTACCACGCTAAATTCCAAGCATCTGCCTCTAACCCTAGGAAGCTCTTTGCCACCTTCTCCTCCCTCCTGAATCCTCCTCCCCCTCCTCCCTCTCTGCAGACGACTTCGTCAACCATTTTGAAAAGAAGGTCGACGACATCCGATCCTCGTTTGCTAAGTCAAACGACACCGCTGGTTCTGCTCACACTGCCCTACCCTGTGCTCTGACCTCTTTCTCCCCTCTCTCTCCAGATGAAATCTCGCGTCTTGTGACGGCCGGCCGCCCAACAACCTGCCCGCTTGACCCTATCCCCTCCCCTCTTCTCCAGACCATTTCCGGAGACCTTCTCCCTTACCTCACCTCGCTCATCAACTCATCACTGACCGCTGGCTACGTCCCTTCCGTCTTCAAGAGAGCGAGAGTTGCACCCCTTCTGAAAAAACCTACACTCGATCCCTCCGATGTCAACAATTACAGACCAGTATCCCTTCTTTCTTTTCTCTCCAAAACTCTTGAACGTGCCGTCCTTGGCCAGCTCTCCCGCTATCTCTCTCTGAATGTCCTTCTTGATCCAAATCAGTCAGGTTTCAAGACTAGTCATTCAACTGAGACTGCTCTCCTCTGTATCACGGAGGCGCTCCGCACTGCTAAAGCTAACTCTCTCTCCTCTGCTCTCATCCTTCTAGATCTATCGGCTGCCTTCGATACTGTGAACCATCAGATCCTCCTCTCCACCCTCTCCGAGTTGGGCATCTCCGGCGCGGCCCACGCTTGGATTGCGTCCTACCTGACAGGTCGCTCCTACCAGGTGGCGTGGCGAGAATCTGTCTCCTCACCACGCGCTCTCACCACTGGTGTCCCCCAGGGCTCTGTTCTAGGCCCTCTCCTATTCTCGCTATACACCAAGTCACTTGGCTCTGTCATAACCTCACATGGTCTCTCCTATCATTGCTATGCAGACGACACACAACTAATCTTCTCCTTTCCCCCTTCTGATGACCAGGTGGCGAATCGCATCTCTGCATGTCTGGCAGACATATCAGTGTGGATGACGGATCACCACCTCAAGCTGAACCTCGGCAAGACGGAGCTGCTCTTCCTCCCGGGGAAGGACTGCCCGTTCCATGATCTCGCCATCACGGTTGACAACTCCATTGTGTCCTCCTCCCAGAGCGCTAAGAACCTTGGTGTGATCCTGGACAACACCCTGTCGTTCTCAACCAACATCAAGGCGGTGGCCCGTTCCTGCAGGTTCATGCTCTACAACATCCGCAGAGTACGACCCTGCCTCACACAGGAAGCGCCGCAGGTCCTAATCCAGGCACTTGTCATCTCCCGTCTGGATTACTGCAACTCGCTGTTGGCTGGGCTCCCTGCCTGTGCCATTAAACCCCTTCAACTCATCCAGAACGCCGCAGCCCGTCTGGTGTTCAACCTTCCCAAGTTCTCTCACGTCACTCCGCTCCTCCGTTCTCTCCACTGGCTTCCAGTTGAAGCTCGCATCCGCTACAAGACCATGGTGCTTGCCTACGGAGCTGTGAGGGGAACGGCACCTCAGTACCTCCAGGCTCTGATCAGGCCCTACACCCAAACAAGGGCACTGCGTTCATCCACCTCTGGCCTGCTCGTCTCCCTACCACTGAGGAAGTACAGCTCCCGCTCAGCCCAGTCAAAACTGTTCGCTGCTCTGGCCCCCCAATAGTGGAACAAACTCCCTCACGACGCCAGGACAGCGGAGTCAATCACCACCTTCCGGAGACACCTGAAACCCCACCTCTTTAAGGAATACCTAGGATAGGATAAGTACCCCCCTTTAAGATTTAGATGCACTATTGTAAAGTGACTGTTCCACTGGATGTCATAAGGTGAATGCACCAATTTGTAAGTCGCTCTGGATAAGAGCGTCTGCTAAATGACTTAAATGTAATGTAAATGTAAATGACTGCTTGTGATTATATATATCCTCTATGACTGCTTGTGATTCTATATATCCTCTTTGACTGCTTATGGTTCTATATATCCCCTATGACTGCTTGTGGTTCTATATATCTTCTATGACTGCTTGTGGTTCTATATATCTTCTATGACTGCTTGTGGTTCTAAATATCCTCTATGACTGCTTGTAATTATATATATCCTCTATGACTGCTTGTGGTTCTATATATCCTCTATGACTGCTTATAATTATATATATCCTCAATGACTGCTTGTGGTTCTATATATCCTCTTTGACAGCTTGTGATTATATATATCCTCTTTGACTACTTGTGATTATATATATCCTCTTTGACTGCTTGTGATTATATATATCCTCTTTGACTGCTTGTGATTATATATATCCTCTATGACTGCTTGCACTAGAAACTTCTTACCCTACAATCTTCTCCCCCTCTCTCTCTCTCTCTCTCTCTCTCTCTCTCTCTCTCTCTCTCTCTCTCTCTCTCTCTCTCTCTCTCTCAACGTGGCACAGGGCTGACTTCAGTCTGAGGGTAGTGGTTAGTACTAGAGTGCTCAGGGCAGGGTTCAGACACAAAACAACTACCACATAATCACAGTTTCCAAGCAGAGAGAGAGAGAGAGATAGGAAGAGACAGAGAGGGACAAAAAGATGGCGAGAAGGAAAGCCCTTCACATCTCTCTCCCTTCTACTGCTCTATTCTCCACCACTACCTCTTCCCTTGCTTCAACACGCTATCTCTGTCACATACTTCAACACGCTACCTCTTCCCTTGCTTCAACACGCTATCTCTGTCACATACTTCAACACGCTATCTCTGTCATATACTTCAACACGCTACCTCTGTCACATACTTCAACACGCTATCTCTGTCACATACTTCAACACGCTACCTCTTCCCTTGCTTCAACACGCTATCTCTGTCACATACTTCAACACGCTACCTCTTCCCTTTCTTCAACACGCTATCTCTGTCACATACTTCAACACGCTATCTCTGTCACATACTTCAACACGCTATCTCTGTCACATACTTCAACATGCTATCTCTGTCACATACATTAACACGCTACCTCTTCCCTTGCTTCAACACGCTATCTCTGTCACATACTTCAACACGCTACCTCTTCCCTTGCTTCAACATGCTATCTCCTCCCTTGCTTCAACACGCTATCTCTGTCACATACTTCAACACGCTACCTCTTCCCTTGCTTCAACACGCTATCTCTGTCACATACTTCTACACGCTATCTCTGTCACATACTTCAACATGCTATCTCTGTCACATACATCAACACGCGACCTCTTCCCTTGCTTCAACATGCTATCTCTGTCACATACTTCAACACGCTATCTCCGTCACATACTTCAACACGCTACCTCTTCCCTTGCTTCAACACGCTATCTCTGTCACATACTTCAACTCGCTATCTCTGTCACATACTTCAACACGCTACCTCTTCCCTTGCTTCAACACGCTATCTCTGTCACATACTTCAACTCGCTATCTCTGTCACATACTTCAACTCGCTATCTCTGTCACATACTTCAACACGCTACCTCTTCCCTTGCTTCAACACGCTACATCTTCCCTTGCTTCAACACGCTATCTCTGTCACATATTTCAACACGCTATCTCTGTCACATACTTCAACATGCTATCTCTGTCACATACATCAACACGCGACCTCTTCCCTTGCTTCAACACGCTATCTCTGTCACATATTTCAACACGCTACCTCTTCCCTTCCTTCAACATACTATCTCTGTCAATACTTCAACACGCTATCTCCGTCAAATACTTCAACACGCTACCTCTTCCCTTGCTTCAACATGCTACCTCTTCCCTTGCTTCAACACGCTATCTCTGTCACATACTTCAACACGCTACCTCTTCCCTTGCTTCAACACGCTATCTCTGTCACATACTTCTACACGCTATCTCTGTCACATACTTCAACATGCTATCTCTGTCACATACATCAACACGCTACCTCTTCTCTTGCTTCAACACGCTATCTCTGTCACATACTTCAACACGCTATCTCTGTCACATACTTCAACACGCTACCTCTTCCCTTGCTTCAACATGCTATCTCTGTCACATACTTCAACACGCTATCTCCGTCACATACTTCAACACGCTACCTCTTCCCTTGCTTCAACACGCTACCTCTTCCCTTGCTTCAACACGCTATCTCTGTCACATCCTTCAACACGCTACCTCTTCCCTTGCTTCAACACGCTATCTCTGTCACATACTTCAACACGCTATCTCTGTCACATACTTCAACACGCTACCTCTTCCCTTGCTTCAACACGCTATCTCTGTCACATACTTCAACTCGCTATCTCTGTCACATACTTCAACACGCTACATCCTCCCTTTCTTCAACACGCTATCTCTGTCACATACTTCAACTCGCTATCTCTGTCACATACTTCAACACGCTACCTCTTCCCTTGCTTCAACACGCTACCTCTTCCCTTGCTTCAACACGCTATCTCTGTCACATACTTCAACATGCTATCTCTGTCACACACATCAACACGCTACCTCTTCCCTTGCTTCAACACGCTATCTCTGTCACATACTTCAACACGCTACCTCTTCCCTTGCTTCAACATGCTATCTCTGTCACATACTTCAACACGCTACCTCTTCCCTTGCTTCAACACGCTATCTCTGTCACATACTTCTACACGCTATCTCTGTCACATACTTCAACATGCTATCTCTGTCACATACATTAACATGCTACCTCTTCCCTTGCTTCAACACGCTATCTCTGTCACATACTTCAACACGCTACCTCTTCCCTTGCTTCAACATGCTATCTCTTCCCTTGCTTCAACACGCTATCTCTGTCACATACTTCAACACGCTACCTCTTCCCTTGCTTCAACACGCTATCTCTGTCACATACTTCTACACACTATCTCTGTCACATACTTCAACATGCTATCTCTGTCACATACATCAACACGCTACCTCTTCCCTTGCTTCAACATGCTATCTCTGTCACATACTTCAACACGCTATCTCTGTCACATACTTCAACACGCTACCTCTTCCCTTGCTTCAACACGCTATCTCTGTCACATACTTCAACTCGCTATCTCTGTCACATACTTCAACACGCTACCTCTTCCCTTGCTTCAACACGCTATCTCTGTCACATACTTCAACTCGCTATCTCTGTCACATACTTCAACTCGCTATCTCTGTCACATACTTCAACACGCTACCTCTTCCCTTGCTTCAACACGCTACATCTTCCCTTGCTTCAACACGCTATCTCTGTCACATATTTCAACACGCTATCTCTGTCACATACTTCAACATGCTATCTCTGTCACATACATCAACACGCGACCTCTTCCCTTGCTTCAACACGCTATCTCTGTCACATACTTCAACACGCTACCTCTTCTCTTGCTTCAACATACTATCTCTGTCAATACTTCAACACGCTATCTCCGTCAAATACTTCAACACGCTACCTCTTCCCTTGCTTCAACATGCTACCTCTTCCCTTGCTTCAACACGCTATCTCTGTCACATACTTCAACACGCTACCTCTTCCCTTGCTTCAACACGCTATCTCTGTCACATACTTCTACACGCTATCTCTGTCACATACTTCAACATGCTATCTCTGTCACATACATCAACACGCTACCTCTTCCCTTGCTTCAACACGCTATCTCTGTCACATACTTCAACACGCTATCTCTGTCACATACTTCAACACGCTACCTCTTCCCTTGCTTCAACATGCTATCTCTGTCACATACTTCAACACGCTATCTCCGTCACATACTTCAACACGCTACCTCTTCCCTTGCTTCAACACGCTACCTCTTCCCTTGCTTCAACACGCTATCTCTGTCACATCCTTCAACACGCTACCTCTTCCCTTGCTTCAACACGCTATCTCTGTCACATACTTCAACACGCTATCTCTGTCACATACTTCAACACGCTACCTCTTCCCTTGCTTCAACACGCTATCTCTGTCACATACTTCAACTCGCTACATCCTCCCTTTCTTCAACACGCTATCTCTGTCACATACTTCAACTCGCTATCTCTGTCACATACTTCAACACGCTACCTCTTCCCTTGCTTCAACACGCTACCTCTTCCCTTGCTTCAACATGCTATCTCTGTCACATACTTCAACATGCTATCTCTGTCACACACATCAACACGCTACCTCTTCCCTTGTTTCAACACGCTATCTCTGTCACATACTTCAACACGCTACCTCTTCCCTTGCTTCAACATGCTATCTCTGTCACATACTTCAACACGCTACCTCTTCCCTTGCTTCAACACGCTATCTCTGTCACATACTTCTACACGCTATCTCTGTCACATACTTCAACATGCTATCTCTGTCACATACATCAACACGCTACCTCTTCCCTTGCTTCAACACGCTATCTCTGTCACATACTTCAACACGCTACCTCTTCCCTTGCTTCAACACGCTATCTCTGTCACATACTTCAACACGCTATCTCTGTCACATACTTCAACATGCTATCTCTGTCACATACATCAACACGCTACCTCTTCCCTTGCTTCAACACGCTATGTCTGTCACATACTTCAACACGCTACCTCTTCCCTTGCTTCAACACGCTATCTCTGTCACATACTTCAACACGCTATCTCTGTCACATACTTCAACATGCTATCTCTGTCACATACATCAACACGCTACCTCTTCCCTTGCTTCAACACGCTATCTCTGTCACATACTTCAACATGCTATCTCTGTCACATACTTCAACATGCTATCTCTGTCACATACATCAACACGCTACCTCTTCCCTTGCTTCAACACGCTACCTCTTCCCTTGCTTCAACACGCTATCTCTGTCACATACTTCAACACGCTATCTCCGTCACATACTTCAACACGCTACCTCTTCCCTTGCTTCAACACGCTATCTCTGTCACATACTTCAACACGCTATCTCTGTCACATACTTCAACATGCTATCTCTGTCACATACATCAACACGCTACCTCTTCCCTTGCTTCAACACGCTATCTCTGTCACATACTTCAACACGCTACCTCTTCCCTTGCTTCAACATGCTATCTCTGTCACATACTTCAACACGCTATCTCCGTCACATACTTCAACACGCTATCTCTGTCACATACTTCAACATGCTACCTCTTCCCTTGCTTTAACACGCTATCTCTGTCACATACTTCAACACGCTACCTCTTCCCTTGCTTCAACACGCTATCTCTGTCACATACTTCAACTCGCTCTCTCTGTCACATACTTCAACACGCTACCTCTTCCCTTTCTTCAACACGCTATCTCTTCCCTTGCTTCAACACGCTATCTCTGTCACATACTTCAACACGCTACCTCTTCCCTTGCTTCAACATGCTATCTCTGTCACATACTTCAACACGCTATCTCCGTCACATACTTCAACACGCTATCTCTGTCACATACTTCAACATGCTACCTCTTCCCTTGCTTCAACACGCTATCTCTGTCACATACTTCAACACGCTACCTCTTCCCTTGCTTCAACACGCTATCTCTGTCACATACTTCAACTCGCTCTCTCTGTCACATACTTCAACACGCTACCTCTTCCCTTTCTTCAACACGCTATCTCTGTCACATACTTCAACACGCTATCTCTGTCACATACTTCGGTTTCCTCAGCCTGGTGAGCTTATCTAGGACAGCTTGTTCCACTCTTCCTCTGTTGATTCAGGCTGTGTTACTCCTGCATGCTGGTCGATAGCGACAGCTTGAAGAAAATGTCCCTGTAATGTTGTCTTTCCATTACTTTAGTCAGCCACAGGCAGCTGATCTAACAGGGTCAATGGTAAATGCTGGTGTGTGTTTTTTATTAACTCTCCACTGATCCTGAGCTAAAACCTGATAGGGAGACACACTCATGCTGCCTGCCCTGCCAGAAACGTGTGTTTCCGTGCATGTGGGTAGGTGTGTGCGGTGTGTTGTCAAGTCAATGTGCATTTTATTTTTAACACTCAACTGGATGTATTGGTACAAATGCGTGTGCATATTCATTTCCTTGGTGTGTGCTGATCTGAGATGGAGGTGAGTCCTGTGAGACATGTTGCTGCACGTGCCGAGACACAGACCGACAGAAACGCGTGTTCGCATGTTGAACAGTCGCTGAGTGTTTTTATCTATGTGCTAGCCTCGTGCTGATACTTGCAATACATGCTGAGGGATTTAGCTCAAAGGCACATTCATTGGGAAATAGGCACAAGTATGATTGTGTGTATGTGTGTGTCACACAAAACTGAAGTTAGAACACACGCTGAGCCATGTTGCACAGAATGCATTACATGTGTGTGCGTGCAGACTTGCATATATGATGTACACTACCGGTCCAAAGTTTTAGAACACCTACTCATTCAAGGGTTTTTCTTTATTTGGACTATTTCTACATTGTAGAATAATAGTGAAGACATGTTATCCAGGCAAAGGGTGGCTATTTAAACCATCTCAAATATAAAATATATATGTTTTGTTTAACACTTTTTTGGTTACTACATGACTCCATATGTGTCATTTCATAGTGTTGATGTCTTCACTACTGTTCTACAATGTAGAAAATACTCAAAATAAAGAAAAACCGTTGAATCAGTAGGTATTCTAAAACATTTGACCGGTAGTGTGTGTGTGTGTGTGTGTGTGTGTATATATTTATATAGCTTCAGGCTGAGCTCCTCCCTCCCTATCGCTCTGCTCCTATGTGAGTGATGGGAGGGGTGCTGCATGTCACAACATAGCTTCACTACTGAGCACACCGTCTACCCACAGGGTACGACTGGATCTGTGCGTGGGTCTGAATAAATGTATATCTTTTCTCAGACATGAGTGTCCTATAGGCCTTTACAAATGTAAATGTAGTGTTATATATAGACGTGTGTATCAAAGTATGAGGTAAATGATTTCACAGCCTCTGAAACACACAGACCTTCTCTGAATCTTTCACCTCGGCCCTGGATATGAAGGATAACGTTGTTGTTTTGGTTTGGGGGGAGCGGACGGGTAGGGGCCCCAGACACCGTTAAGCCTTCATAATATAAAGGTCACCTCACCCCTCGACCTCCTCACCGCAAGTTCTTTCTAACCAAGATCCAGCGGGAGATGTTAGAGAGTGGAAACCCTACCCCTGGTCTCCCGTAACTAAACACAGTGGTTCATAGTTCCAATAGTATAGAGTCACACAGAAACAGACCGACTGGCTCTGTGGTGTACGGGCAGCAGGCAGGCTGGCAGACTGATCGGTGGCCATACAGTAGCAGCACACAGCTCCACACAGCCAGTCCCATTAATCAACACTTCCTCTCCCAGCCAGCCGGCGAAACACTGTGGAGACGGTTGCCATGACAACATCAGACCGGCTAGCAGGAAGAGGACACACCTAAGGGACCGGTGTGTGTGTGACTGGCCCAGGGTCTGGTCTTAATATCGTAGCTGAGGTTCATTACAATGAGCTGGCATATGTAGTTTTCGCAAACTGTAGATAACACACATCAAAATGCATATTATCTATCTGCATGAACAATATGTACACCCTTACCTCCAGTCCTCCTAAAAGCCCAGCTCTTTCGGAGGATCTTCTGAGGTGTAAAACCACAGAGGACCCCAAACCCATCCATGCTGGCCTCCCCCACCCCTCTCCCCCTCCATCTGGCTGGTGGTTCGTCTGAGTTGATGTCAAAAAATGTAACAACATGTTGGCAGCCCTCTCCCATCCCCTTTCCACCAGACATTCCCTCTAATAAAGACATGCTGTCTTCCTCCTCTCACAGTATCCTGGATCTGTGTATCCAAATGACATTCCCATGTTGGGAAATGGCAGAAGTGCTCCGGATGTTGAAATTCAAACAGGAAATGAGCTTGTTTTAGTCCAACCATCGTCTCCGCTCTGATATCTCTCCTCGGAGCTCAGTCAGGATTACACAGCTATTTTCTATTCCTATTCTACGCAGAGACATCACAATTCCAAGGCTATACTAAGTCTAGGGAGACGGTCTAGAAACTGTAGGTGTTACCAGTATGCCCTGTGTTACTAAACCTTATGCAAACCGTGTGTGTGTGTGTGTGTGTGTGTGTGTGTGTGTGTGTGTGTGTGTGTGTGTGTGTGTGTGTGTGTGTGTGTGTGTGTGTGTGTGTGTGTGTGTGTGTGTGTGTGTGTGTGTGTGTGTGTGTGTGTGTGTGTGTGTGTGTGTGTGTGTGTGTGTGTGTGTATACTGTACATTTTGAACAGTCATCCAACTCTGAACTCCAAGTCAGGAACTCTGGTCTCTTTCTAGAGCAGTATATTGTCTATATTGTCTATATTGTCTATATTGTCTATATTGTCTATATTGTCTATAAAAGTGGATCCTGATTTTTATTTTCCATCCTTTGTAGACCACATAGGTCTAATAAATGAATAAATGATGGATGTGTAGTGGCTTTGCTGGCATGCATCTAAACAAATTGGTTGACTTTGCCCCGCCAAGATTTACATGCTAAAATCACCACTGACATCCACTACAATCCTCAAAGTACTATGGCATTCTTACCCCTGCCTGGACCCTTATCCCAAAGAGAGAGAGAGTTAGGTGGAGGGAGGCAGACTTCTCCCATAGAAGGCCTCGACAATGAGCTGACCAGGTAATGAATATTGACACAGGCGGATTACCCATACTGTAGATACAGCATGGTACTGGAGATACCATCTCTCACCCTTTCTTCCTCTCTGTACTCCCCCTCTCCCTCCCACATTCCAGACATGCCTTAGGGAGATAAAGAGGCCTCCAGGACGGTCACACAAAGGCAGCAGCTATTGTCTGTTAGGACTGAGAGGAGAGGGCTGGGCTTTAGGATGCCAAAGAAGAGTGCTCTCTTCTCTCTCTCTTCCAGTGCTCTTCGGCTCTCAGACCACATACACACGCACGCACGCGCGCGCACGCACGCACGCACGCACGCGCGCGCACGCACGCACGCACGCACGCACGCACGCACGCACGCACGCACGCACGCACACACGCACACACACACACACACACACACACACACACACACACACACACACACACACACACACACACACACACACACACACACACACACACGCAACAGACAAACTCAAACACACACAAATTAAACAAGAGTAAATCAAAAATGCTGACCTCAATAGGCAACAAACAGTGTGTGGGTCAGATTTGACAAGATTCCAGCATACTTTATAACCACATCGCTCCAGCCCTCTTCACACCTACCCACAAGCTGACAATCAACCATAAAACATTTATCCGAAGGAACCTTCTATATGCCTGGTTGGCGTCATGTAAAAAATAACTCCAATATGCAGCCTGTCATCAGTGCCAGACCAGAATGGAGCCTGTGGATCTGAAATCCTGCAGCGGTGATCCTTAAGACACTGCAACAGCACCCTCTGCTGGGCGAAACACAAAATCACCAAAACAAATGATCCACCGAATAGGCATGTCTTGTTTCCTGCCACATCCTCATACCCACAGGCCGTAGACCAGGGGAGGACAACAGGGGCTTCAGGGTTTTATTTTGCTCCAGCCCAGATCTAACACATCCTGATTAAACGTATCAACTAATCAGGGTCTTCAATTTAGCTGTGCTAGTGCTGGTCCCTCTCAGACTGGAGTTGCCCAGCCCGGCAGTGTTTCTCCATGCTCCTCCAGCAGCAGACTGGAAGCTGAGAAGGAGTCAGGAGTCAGGACTCCAGTCTGCAGCACATAGCTTAGTGCCACATTACCCCACTAATCTCTCCTTATCCCAGCATTCCCGCACGCACATAATATTCCCCAAGTTCACCTGACACAGATAACTGTTGGATTACCACATGACGAAATCCTCAGGGATCACAGAGAAAGTAGGAAAACATGACAGTGAACATGTTCAACAACCCCTCCACACACAGCAGGGTGGGAGTCCTTTAGAACCTGGAGTCTGGAGATATATTGTGCTGTTGCAATTATTGCCCCGTATTAATACCAGCTTTCTATTATCTGTGAAAACAACAATAGCGCAGGTCCAGTGACCCACAACCTCACGCACCACTTCATACAATATGTGGCTTGATTTGTCCCACCATGACTGACATCCTCACAACTGACATGCTTCATCTTACACCATCCAACACTAAACAAGTCACAGAAATCGCACACACGGACACATGCTTGCACACACACACACACACACACACACACACACACACACACACACACACACACACACACACACACACACACACACACACACACACACACACACACACACACACACACACACACACACACACACACACACACACACACACACACACACACACACACACACACACAACTCACTGAGGTGTAGGCGGTCTTTCCCAGGCTGTGGTTGTGATTGAGGTTCTGGTTCTCCTGCTCTCTGCTCTGCAACCCCGCCAGGTGTCTCTCCAGAGCTGCCCAGTCCATGGTGGGCAGGGACTCTTCCTCCACAATCTCCTCCTCTCTGTATCCCCCCATCCGTCCTCCTATTCCCCCTCCTCCACCACCCCCTCCTCCAATGCCACCTCTTCCCCGGCTGGAGCGCCTGTGGCTGGGTTTGGTGGCCCCCGTGCCCCTGGGTAGGGGCCTGGTAGGGGAGTGGGGCAGGATCAGGTTGCCATTCTGTTTCAGTTCCTCAGGCACGGCAGCAGCGAAGGTGGCTGTGTGTCCACTGTGAGCAGGAAGAGGTGGAGGCTTCACATCCTGGAACTCCTCGGCCAGGCTGCGGCTGTTCACTGGCTTCCTGTAGCCTCCGCCAGGTGCCCCTATCCCCCCCACAACTCCACCCTCCTCCTGGCCATGGGGCTGCTGGGAGCTGTAGTCATCCCCGTACTCGCTCTTCCACTCCTCGATCACCTTTTTCTTGTACTCCTGGTAGTCCTCATCCTCCTCATAGTCCTCATCCTCTAGGGTTGCCAGATCCAGGGAGGGAGAGGATTTGTAGTCCTCTTCTAAGGTTGCCAGTTCCAAAGATGGGGAGGATTTGTAGTCATCTAGGGTTGCCAGTTCCAGGGATGGGGAGGACTTGTAGTCCTCCAGGCATGCCAGGTCTAAGGAGGGAGAACAGGGTGTCACCTTGTTGGAGTTGGACTCGGAGCTGGAGCGACTGGAGGCGTCGCTCCCCAAGTCCATGCCATCCTCCCGGTAGTCCTGCAACAGAGGGAGAAAGAGGGATGAAGAGAAAGGCGGGAGAGAGAAGGAATGGAGAAAAATATATCAAAATAGAAGTAAGAAAGAATGAGAGTTGGAAAGATAAATTATAATAGTGAGAGAAAGATAGAGGTTTGAAAGAGAGAAAGGGAGGGGGGAGAGGAAGAGAAAGACACACAAACAGAGAATTTAGGGAAGTGTGCACACAGAGATTACTGTTGTGGTTTGAGACCAACAACCACAAAACACTTCCTGGTAGAATTCCCTTCCTCTACATTCATTTCCTTGGCACGGTTTCAGTCCCTCTCTGATGGACTCTCTCCTCTCCTCCCTGAGACAACCTCTCCTACCAGACTCACTCGCTACTTCTTCTGTTTATTCATATCTGAGGTCTGCATTGTGACAGCTGAACCAGAGAGAGAGAGAGAGAGAGAGAGAGAGAGAGAGAGAGAGAGAGAGAGAGAGAGAGAGAGAGAGAGAGAGAGAGAGATCTGCTGTTAGAGGGACTTGAACCAGAGAGAGAGAGAGAGCAGTGATTTATCCTATCATCACACATTACACACATCTTCTCAAAGATGCTGCCACAATGTATTAGCTTATCTGTGTCTTTGGCAAAGTCATCCCAACATTATTGGTCAGTGTGAGTATTACCAATCTCTTTCTCCAATAGTCCAAAGGTGAATGACACTGGCTGACATTGTGCCATGGCTCTATATATAGTATACATTGCAGTGTCTGTGGGTGAATTAAACAGATGAGTCCAGGGTGGCTGTCTGACCTTGACTGTCTGCAGTGTGAGGTCACAGTGTGTGTTGCTGTTGTTGTCCAGTGCCAGAGCAATCACTGTCTGATTGATTACCAACTTAATGAAAATGCCTGCCTTGTTTATGGGCCTCCACAAATCTCAGCGTGACCTGAACCTCTTTGAGTGTTTTCACCTCTTTTTTTCATGGGCTGCATTAACATAGTGCCTGGCATCACATTAAAAAGTTAATGAAAAACAAGCAGCAGGAACTTATTCAGAGTCACAATCGGAAAAACACATTGCTGCACATCCAACACACTAAGAGTTATTGATTGATGATGATTATTGTCCATCAAGAGGATTTTTTTTCTTGTGGCCAGTTAGTTTTGAAATACACCAAAGAATGGGATTCATAAGGTGTTGATTAAATGAGTGTCATACATTTGATTAGAATTCGCAAACCCTGACATTTAAAAACAATCAATGTAACCACCAACATAGACAAACACCAGTAACACTTTTTTTCCCCAACCACATTCGGGAAAGACGTATTTTAAAGGGGCACGTAGCATGCCGAGCAGACACCCATACATTTCCAATCATTGCGCTAACGCTAGCTAGCATTGACTCGCGAAACTTCCTTCATACTGGACACAAGGAAATACAAAATGGTTTCCACAAATTAATCTTAAATATCTGTTTATAAATATATAATAACAGTTATTATGCAGTTTAAATGCAGACCTGCATATGAAATGATACATGTAATCCGTTACACGTAAGGGATTACAAAAGAAAACCTGATGAATGTAATCCGTTACATTAACAGCAAAAAAAATATTGTAATCAGATTACAGATACTTTTGAAAAACTAGATGAATACTTCGAGGATTACTTTAAATTCAGAAAGGATGTTTGCAAAAAATAATGTTGGGGAATCTTCTCTGTTTTCTCAATGACATTCAAATCACCTTTGAAAAAAGGAGCAAATGCAGTGTGAGGCCATTTGTTCAATGTGAGCGAGTCTGACCATAAATCAAAGACAAATATGATGACACACCAAATGTGTTTGGATGGATCGTGGGAAAAGAGCTGAAATAGTATTTTGTAGGCTACAGTCCAAGCAATGTCTTCCAATGGAACGACTGCTGTCGGCATCCTAAGATTATCCAATTTGAATAAACGCTTGGCGGTAAGGATGACAGCAGTGGTGTAGTCTATGGCGATACGGATATCACTTATTATTGATATCTACACAGCGCATTGATGTGAATCACACTGCTGCTCTCTCATTTAGCTATTTGCGCCTTACGGATTGTGGTTGTTGTGGACGGCTGTTCACAAATGTAAATGTGTATTTGAACCCAATAATGGTTTAATTAGAGAAGTTTAAACTGCCTATCAAACATTATTTTCGAAACCAGTGGACAACCACTGAAAAATGCGCTCTTGCAACAGCTACATAATGCGGATCCCAGCCTATGGAATAAAAGTTAGGCTGTAAAAAAAAGGTGGAATCTGAAGTTGTTACATCCATTTTTGGATGTATATATATACATATATATATATATACATATATACATATACATATACATATATATATATATATATATATATACACTACCGTTCAAATGTTTGGTGTCACTTAGGCATTTCCTTGTTTTCCATGAAAACATACATGTAATGAGTTGCAAAGTGAATAGGAAATATAGTCAAGACGTCCACAAGGTTATAAATAATGATTTTCAATTTAAATAATAATTGTGTCCTTCAAACTTTTCTTTTGTCAAAGAATCCTCAATTTGCCGCAATTACAGCCTTGCAGACATTTGGCATTCTAGTTGTTAATTTGTTGAGGTAATCTGAAGAGATTTCACCCTATGCTTCCAATTGGATTGGCTTGATGGGCACTTCTTATGTAGCATATGGTCAAGCTGCTCCCACAACAGCTCAATAGGGTTGAGATCCGGTGACTGTGATGGCCACTCCATTACAGACAGAATATCAGCTGACTGCTTCTTCCCTAAATAGTTATTGCATAGTTTAGAGCTGTGCTTTGGGTCATTGTCTTGTTGTTGGAGGAAATTGGCTCCAATTAAACACCTTCCACAGGGTATGGCATGGTGTTGCAAAATGGAGTGATAGCCTTCCTTCAAAATCCCCTTTACCCTGTACAAATCTCCCACTTTACCACCACCAAAGCACCCCCAGACCATCACCATCATTTAATGAAGCTGCCAGTTGAGGACTTGTGAGGTGTCTGTTTCTCAAACTAGGCAATCTAATGTACTTGTCCTCTTGCTCAGTTGTGCACAGGGGCCTCCCACTCCTCTTTCTATTCTGGTTAGAGCCAGTTTGTGCTGTTCTGTGAAGAGAGTAGTGCACAGCGTTGTACCAGATATTCAGTGTCTTGGCAATTTCTCGCATGAAATAGCCTTAATTTCCCAGAACAAGAATAGACTGACGAGTTTCAGAAGAAAATCCTTTGTTTCTGGCCATTTTGAGCCTGTAATCGAACCCACAAATGATGATGCTGCAGATACTCAACTAGTCTAAAGAAGGCCAGTTGTATTGCTTCTTTAATCAGGACAACAATTTTCAGCTCTGCTAACATAATTGCAAAAGGGTTTTCTAATGAACAATTAGCCTTTTAAAATTATAAACATGGATTAGCTAACACAACATGCCATTGGAACACAGGAGTGATGGTTGCTGATAATGGGCCTCTGTACGCCTATGTAGATATTCCATTAAAAAATCTACCATTTCCACTTACAATAGTCATTTACAACATTAACAATGTCTACACTGGATTTCTGATCAATTTTATGTTATTTTAATGGACAAAAAAAAGTGCTTTTCTTTCAAAAACAAGTACATTTCTAAGTGACCCCAAACTTTTGAACCGTAGTGTATATATACATTGATTCTTGAAGAATATAATTTAAACACGCCTCATGAACTTAGTTCAACTGTCACACTCCATTAGAAGCTTGTTTTTCTCCAATGTTTGTAAACATTGTAAATGTAAACAAGCACTGTATAGCCTCATAACATGGTTAAAACAATCGTTTTAATATCATGGATGATCAGTCCTTGCATCCATAGCTTTGTCTATTCATCTGAGAGGGGTTACATTTATCCAGGCCCATCCCTCAGCTTTTTACCAACATATTTGTTAATTTGCCCCTTAAACAGCTGCATATTATCAAGATATCAAAGTGTCACCAACAAAAAGGTATACAATGAGACCTATAGCAAATGCAGCATATGGCATTACTTTCTCACATGTAAATAGCACTTTTCAGTAGTGTTCAAAGCATGCCATTCCATGAGCGCAGCATTTATTTTTCAACTTGAATCAATGAGCCCAATCAGTCCCCCATGACAACAAAATCATAAACCACAGAGTAGGGCTGGCTAGTCCTTAGACTTAGGCTCATGCTCAGGTAAAACAATTTGGCTAATCTATACTTGCATATTTCCAGGTCCTATTCTTGAAGATCAAGGGGTATAACATTTATTGGAATGACTGGAATCGTGATAGACTTTGGCCTTTAATGTAAAGATACAATTGAATCGTATTATTATGATATATAGTAGAAAGCGATGGGTTAGAAGAAGCCTACATAACCAACTCATAAAGTAAAATGTAACATCCATATATGGACAGCTATATAAACTTGAACATTGATTTACTGCAATACTTTGTTCAATTGGTAACATACATTCTTGTCTTCTTCTAATGCCCCTGAAGGGGAAAGTAATCTAAAAGTAACGTAAAGTAATTATTTCATTTCTTCTCCCAGGCCCAGACAAACCAGTATAATCTGGAGGGGGGCAGGATGGCAACAGTCGAGATGTTGGCAACAGTGGCTCACTGTAACTCGCACTCTCGCAAGATGGCAATGTTTCGTTACATTGATGTTATATTATACATGTGGAATATTTTTATAAGGACAACATCTGAAAAGGGGGTTGACACACTGATTCATAGCTTGCACGTAGTGTCAATGTCGTAGTAGGCTAGTTGACGTCTAGGCGTGGGGTATAAACGCGCGTGCGTCCTGCACCTCCCCTCATATGTCCGAGTCCAGTCACGTTTATGATTAAGATTCGAGATCAAAATGTTGTGTAGCCCACATGTGACATATCGCCTACATGAAGTCACGAATCCTTGCGCAGACTTTCAAAGAGTGTAGCGTTCGTTACAATTTGCTACAATGTAGCAAACCTTACCAAAATGCTCATCGAAAACACCGGCTCTATCAGTGATCCATCCGGCCGATGTTATTCGAAATTCCTCCTGCCATTCCACGATTATTCAAGGACGATTTTATATTAGCCTACTCTGCACATTATAAATAAGAAGATGGATAAGGGATCATGGCGTCCTTACTTTAATCTCCAGCCATTGAAGTAGGCTACCACCGTAGCCTATAGTGGGGAAACGGTGGGAATCCGTTTTAAATCTCAACCTGCGAGTCCTTAAAAGGGCAACGGCTCAATTGGTGGAAAAGAGCGTAGCGTAGCCTCTATAACTATTCTGAAAGAAAATTAAACGTCTCTAGCCCTATCAAACACGTTGGAATTAAAGTGACGCTTCCAGTTCCTGTATTATCATATTAAAACAATTTTGGGCTTCGGTTCATTTGAGTCCGTGTAAAATGTGTAGCCTTATTATTTTAAGAAGGCGAGAAATCCCGTCAGACAGCTGGGCGGGGGAGCGGTGGGGCCCGCTTTGGTTGATCCTCTCTGCGATTAACTTCGCAGCGGACACACTGGGTGGATTTGGCCACACAATACATGCAAATTGACAGCTGCGCGGAACCCCACCCCGCCAGCGATGCGAGCGTTTTGGGCTTAATTATTGTATTGGAGAGGACACTGGCCACAATAATAAACCCCTGTCATTTTTTATGTAATTGTGAATAATCTACAACAACAATTTTGCACTTGCTTAGTAGGCTAAATGGGCATTACATTTAACACACCATGCCTCTTCTCCCCAAATCAGTGTCATTTAGGCTACCCAAAACACTGCTCTGTGCAATAGCCTGTGTTCAGCTAATGCCAATTAATACAAACCTTTAATGCAGGTAAATATCAACTTCATAAACAGATAGAGCGCACATAGCCGTATGCTGAGTCATTCATCCACAAATGATGTAATGTTCCTAAAAAAAGTCACGGGAGAAACCTCACTTCCCCCGGCAACAGCGGTGACAGAACCGCCCAATTTCACAACGCAGATGACAACGAACATAACGAGAGCACACTGACGACAGGGTTCCTATCAATAGACCACACTGCACTACATATCAATAACAAAGGTTTATGCCTCCATGGTAAGGCTGCTATAGGCTGTTGAATAAGACTATATCCGAAAATAAACCAGCCCAGGCACACACAGTACTAATGATAGCCTACTAACCTGCAAACGCCCTATAGTAAAAATGTCTGAATGACAGAAAACAGCCTATTTAAATACATCTATTTTGACCGATGACCTATAGAAGACATGAAAGAAGGTAATGCAAATAGCCCAGCCTATGGGTTGCTTAGTCATAACAACAAACGCATCACCAATACTTACTGTCATTTTCTCTGTAAAATGTCTTGTCTCAAGACATCTTAAAGTCAATAGCAGACAACAATTGGATCTTTATTTGTCAGTATAACTCAGTAGTTGGTGAGGATATTATCCGCTACCCGGAGATATTACAGAAAGCCGGTAGATTGTTGAGAACGTATGCCAGTCCAGTCATTGCTCTGTGTGTATCCGCGGCGGAACTCGAGCACTCCCGAGGCTGGGTAAAAAAAAACACGCGTTAAAAAAATCTAAAATAGATGCGTTACAAAAAATCCCCGATTTTGCCAGCGCTCTGGTCGCCGCTCTTCTCTTCTCGCCCAGTACAGATGTCAAACGTCGCTTCTACCGTTCAGTGCATGCACACACAGGCTCACACAATGATTGGCGAGAGAATGTGAATGTGTATCTCCCTCTGCGCGTTTTTATCGTCCGCACAAGTCAGCCTCACACATACTGTATCTCTGCTTTCCAGTGTACTCGACTAAACGCTCACACACATGCAAAGAAGCTCACTGCCACAGCGGCGTCTCAACTTCCCAGCGCTCTATCGCAGCAAGCTGCTCTGAGAACAAACTGATGACAGAACAACAGCCCTGCCTTCTGCACTCACTGACCTTGCGAATTGTATATTGAGGTAATAAAATGATAGAATGAGAGAGAGAGAGAGAGAGAGGGGAAGAGAGAAAATGAGAGAGATAAAAAAAAAGAGCCCAACACTATATCTAGTTGAATAATTCAATATGCTCTGGTGTTCTGAGTAGGTTTTGAACAGTTTCTGTTATTTTGTGACTGCATAAGCTATAAGCACCCTTAGACATCTCAACGAATCTGTTGTCATATCCTTTGTAGTTGAGATCACTTTACTTTTCACAAGTGATTGAAGGCTTGTTAGTGCTATGTTGATGATCAAAAATATAAATCAAGTCTTCTGGGCAGAGAGTCTGTTTTGTTACCAAGCTCTGTTTAGTCTCAGTCTTTTGCCAGACTGCCATGCAGTAGGGTGGCACTGGGCAGCACTGTCCACAGAGTTCACACAGTGTGTGTCTCAAATCACACCTTATTCCATATAGTGCACTACTCTTGGCTAGAGACCTCTGACATCTCATTCTCCATCTCACTTTTAACCAAGGCCTATTCTGCATATAGTACACTACTATCCAAAAGTAGTGCAGAATACCCACGGGACAAAAACTGGTTGAATCAAAAAAGAATCCAAGTAATTTCAACCCCCCAAATCTATGTGATTATGTTGAATCAACGTGGGAAACTAACTGGATTTGCAAAAAGTTCTCAACGTAAGGGTATTTCATCTTTTTTCACGGAACGTTTAACCTAAATCCAATGACATTGTGAAATGTTTTGTTGAGTTCACATTGAGTTCACTTAAGTTGACAACTCAGTATACTTTTTAAACATATATTTTTATTCAAGTTTTACCAAATGTACATCAATGTAAATACAAAGATTTGACCATATCCCTCCCTCCCTCCCTCCCTCCCTCCCTCCCTCCCTCCCTCCCTCCCTCCCTCCCTCCCTCCCTCCCTCCCTCCCTCCCTCCCTCCCTCCCTCCCTCCCTCCCTCCCTCCCTCCCTCCCTCCCTCCCCCTCCCTCCCTCCCTCCCTCCCTCCCTCACAACACATCTACACCCCAACCCCTTCCTCCCTCCCTCCACACCACACATCTACTCCGCAACCCCTCCCTCCCTCTCTCCACACTACACATCTACCCCCAACCCCTCCCTCCCACCTCACCACACATCTACCCCCAACACCACCCTCCCACCTCACCACACATCTACCCCCAACCCCTCCCTCCCTCTCTCCACACCACACATCTACCCCCAACCCCTCCCTCCCTCTCTCCACACCACACATCTACCCCCAACCCCTCCCTCCCTCTCTCCACACCACACATCTACCCCCAACCCCTCCCTCTCTCCACACCACACATCTACTCCCCAACCCCTCCTTCCCTCTCTCCACACCACACATCTACCCCCAACCCCTCCCTCCCTCCACACCACACATCTACCCCCAACCCCTCCCTCCCTCTCTCCACACCACACATCTACCCCCAACCCCTCCCTCCCTCTCTCCACACCACACATCTACCCCCAACCCCTCCCTCCCTCTCTCCACACCACACATCTACCCCCAACCCCTCCCTCTCTCCACACCACACATCTACTCCCCAACCCCTCCTTCCCTCTCTCCACACCACACATCTACCCCCAACCCCTCCCTCCCTCCACACCACACATCTACTCCCCAACCCCTCCCTCCCTCCACACCACACATCTACTCCCCAACCCCTCCCTCCCTCCACACCACACATCTACTCCCCAACCCCTCCCTCCCTCCACACCACACATCTACCCCCAACCCCTCCCTCCCTCCACACCACACATCTACTCCCCAACCCCTCCCTCCTTCCACACCACACATCTACTCCCCAACCCCTCCCTCTCTCCACACCACACATCTACTCCCCAACCCCTCCCTCCCTCCCTCCCTCCACACCACACATCTACCCCCAACCCCTCCCTCCCTCTCTCCACACCACACATCTACCCCCAACCCCTCCCTCCCTCTCTCCACACCACACATCTACCCCCAACCCCTCCATCCCTCCCACCTCACCACACATCTACCCCCAACCCCTCCCTCCCACCTCACCACACATCTACCCCCAACCCCTCCCTCCCTCTCTCCACACCACACATCTACCCCCAACCCCTCCCTCCCTCTCTCCACACCACACATATACCCCCCAACCCCTCCCTCCCTCTCTCCACACCACACATCTACTCCCCAACCCCTCCCTCAGTAATGAAATATCTTCCATTACTGTCTGAAATATCATTAGTAGTAGAGAAATGTAGTAGAGAAATGTGTTATTTTACAAACCAAAATTCCAACACCTAAGTCTGAATGGAAAACCTGACGGAACCTGGAGTTTTGTAGCCTTGAGTGATCTTTAATGTGTAAATGGTAAAAATAACACATCTGCTTTTAGCTTTTTCAAATGGGAGAAGACCTGAGAACTCTTGACAGGATTATTCATTGTTTTAGTATTCCAAGATAAAAACTTCATAGGATTAGGCCTACCTATTCCAATATTACTATTATTAGCATTGTTTGCCATCTAACATTTTGAAATGAAAAAGGTGTGAAAACAGACCAAGCATTTGCAAAGATAAAAGAGAAAACGGGTGAAAAATGCAATAAAATAAAATACAAAATAGAACCAAAAAGGTAATTGTAGGCTAGGCTATGCATGCTACCTGGCAAAAGAGTAGGTCTTAGATCCAAGATACGGCTCAGAAGTGACTGTCAGAACAACACTGGGCGTCCTCGTGTGAGTAAAACTGTAGCTTCCCCCAGCATGTTCAACGTGAAGACGAGCAGAGAAGCGGAGTGAGAATTTCACTTTCTTCTCATGAAAGTTGTGTTTCACCTCAAGGAATTTAGCTCTTTTCTTGGTAACATTCGAGCTGAGGTCAGGAAAGATGAAAACCTTCCGTCCGCAGAAGTGTAGCTGGTCTCTGCCCTGCCTCTGGATGATGTGCTCCTTGTCACTGTAGTTGTGAAAAAGGACGATAAATACTCTAGGCTTGGAGTTGTCGTCTCCGCCCGCCGGGGAGGGGCCAATGCAGTGGGCTCTGTCCAGCTTCGGGGGTGATGGAACGATGGCCGGACCCAGCACCTCCGCAAACAAGTCTGATATGACCTTAACTGAATCCCCTCCTTCAAATCCTCTGGTATGCCAACAACCCAAAGATTGCAACGGCGAGACCGGGATTCCAGGTCATCGGTCTTGTCAATCAGCTTCTGAATTTCAGAGCTCAGACGGGCGACCTTTTTCACAAGGGCTACTATGCGGCTACTGTAGTCACACAGGTCATGTTCAAAGCCTTCAAGTCGGCGGCCTTGTTCATCCGCAGCGGCTCAGACACCATCCAGGAAGGCCGGAGAAGGGGCTCAGACACCATCCAGGAAGGCCGGAGAAGGGGGCCAGACACCATCCAGGAAGGCCGGAGAAGGGGCCCAGACACCATCCAGGAAGGCCGGAGAAGGGGCTCAGACACCATCCAGGAAGGCCGGAGAAGGGGCCCAGACACCATCCAGGAAGGCCGGAGAAGGGGCTCAGACACCATCCAGGAAGGCCGGAGAAGGGGCTCAGACACCATCCAGGAAGGCCGGAGAAGGGGCTCAGACACCATCCAGGAAGGCCGGAGAAGGGGCCCAGAGCACCATCCAGGAAGGCCAGAGAAGGGGCCCAGAGCAGCATCGATGGCCGTTTTGAGCTGAGGGGCAATGGTAGCTGTAAATTCTGAGACCAGAACCGAACTGAGATTCTGAAGATCTTTCTGAAGATCTGTGGGGAGTGTGACTGCATGAAACTCCCTAACAGTTGGACTGGAGACGGCGCCATTGCAATTCACATTTGCCATTACGGTTGAAATGTTAGTTACAGGTCTTCTGCTCCTCAGATCGTGTGACATTTGAATCAAAAAGGTAACTTACGAACTCATCAATCAAATCTGATATGTAAGAAAGTGAAATGCAAAGTAAAAATTTGGCAAAATGAACTAATGCGTAGGAGCTCATCTGCAAGCTACTTCTCCATTCACATGCTAAACCGGAAGCCCGGCAACTCAGTGGTTTTACTGGCGTCTGTGCCCAGTGGGTAGGATGTAATCTGAGATTTACCACTGCTGAATTCACCCCATGCACATATGGACAGCTGCACTCACAGGGTTGAGACAGGGTTAACACAAACATGTTATTCCTCTGGCAGGTTTTCTGATTAGAACAGCTGGTAGTGTAACGTTTTTAGATGAGTATCAAGCTAACACTTACAGCATTACAACCACCTACAGCACATGTAGGCCGCCACATGTCCGCTGTAAGCTGCATGGCCTAAATTTGATCCTTTTAACATACTTTATTGAAGGAGGATGGGAGAGGAGCGGTGTACAGATATATAAATATATAATAGCAGCACAAAGGATTACGGCCTGGTAATGAAAGAGCACTACTTCAAAGACCCCTTACTGAGACACTCTCCTCGCAAAAGAGGGGACACCACCATCAGGGATCTCCCCAAAGAGAGAGGCAGCGGGGGCCCTATCCCTATCTCCTCCTCACACCCCCCATTCCCATATTTCCCGCTTCCCCCATTTCTCATCAGACAAATCCCCCAAACGCCAATTGGTCACAGAGGCAGAGTGAGCTACCAGATAGTTAAATGCCTTTAGGGAAGCTGGGACACTTTTGGGTTCCTCATCTAGTGAGGAACGTGACGTGGGTGAGTTAACACTCTCACCAGGCAATTCACTTGTCAACAGAAGGCTAAGGTAGTGTGTTTTAGTCTCCTACGTACCTCTACTCCCCCCCATCTACACCCACACACCCTCCACTGTGGTACCCAACATTTTTGAAGTTCCTTTATTACCTCCCTTCAAGTTAAGGCCACAGCAATACTTTGATCCAAAATTCCTCTCCACCCTTTACAAATTGGACCAGAAAACATCTGTGAAGTGTCAGAGAAGATCTCAAATGACATGACAGAGATGTCCATGTCATTTCACTCAGAAGGCTTTTGATCGATGTCTTCAACCAACTTACAAAAGAAGACCGTACTGCAGATTACTTTTACTGTAATTTTTGATTTTAGGACAGGTGGTCAATGGAAGTTCACCAGTCAACATCATACAGTATAGTTCACCCCAGGCACCTTCAATCAATAAACCCTGTTGTGTTTCTCTCACTGTGCCCTGTGGTGCCAATGAACAGTGAGGTGGCTATGAAATTACCAGCCAACAGGCCTCACTCGCCACATGGGCGCTCGGCTGGGCACAAAACTAATCCCAGATCTACCTGGAACTGCCTATCTGCCAATCACCCAGAGCTGGGCTGCATGGTGAAATGATTTATCTGACAAATATCACTGAGGTCCTATTACTGACAGAGATATAATGGATAGAAAAAACCCTTTCAGATAATACTGGAAAAACAGGGAACATATCCCTCTGCTTATATCCATCTCACAGGCTCTTAAAAAACAGGCCGCAGGAGGAATAAGAAGAACACACTTGAAATAAGACTTGAGTTGAACCACACAACAGAAAATGAACCGTCAAAAACAGGACAGGACATGGCTGTGGTACAACCCACAAGCCTTGAGTGGGGAAATGACCTGTTAGGTTAGGAGACACTAAATCCCACATGGGGACTCTAACAACCCTCTCCCTTCAGGTCACCATCTCCCGCCATGTCTTGTCAGGTGGATGGGTAAAAAAGATCCAGACCTGAGACTGCTACCAGATACCAACTTCCTGTACCCCAATATACCAAATACCAAAACCCTGTGGGAGCATTGGGAGGGAGACAGGCTGCCATTGATGAATAGGGATGTCAGATGTCCACAACGGAGATGATACCTTTGACTGGCTAAACGACTCACTGGTACTGAATATCAACAGGGTATGTGAAAGACAGGTATTCAGCCTAACAACGTAGTATGACAATTGCCTATGTGTCAAAACCATGTGAGTTTAGAGAAAGTGGTTTAAGGTGTTGTGTGTGTTTCACGTTATTTCATGCAGAATGGGGTAACCGAGGAAAGCTGCATACATTTAGGTTGATGATTAACACCTGATTCTGTCATAGTACCCTTTGATATGATGAACAACATTAGCCGTTAACGAAGTGTGAAATGAGTTGCTAGAAAAACATCAAGTCACATGTTTTTTTCCCTGAACAGTGTAGAAAGCCATTCATTAGATTCATTTTGATGACAAGCACATCAGACTCCCAACTGGAGCCTATCTGTGGAGTGTTATTTCCTGGGTGAAATATAATTGGAATGCTGAGTTTGTGTAATGTGTCTGTTTTAATGGGAGCGAATCAGTCACCCAGCTGCAGATAGAGCCATTCACACTGCTCCACATTTATCATGTGTCTGCAGACCTTATAAACCCATTATAGAATAGACATGTCTATCTGCTGTTCTGCATTGCCACCAGCCTACAGAGGACAGACATAAGATAATACAAGGGTCGGAAGGAGTAGAATGAATGTGAAATGATGAAGATGAGACAAGCATGATCTTCATTGAAAATAAATGGTACATTGCCATTTTTGAATTGTATTATCAGTTTGTCTCCTCAATTGACTGAACGGAAATCGAATTTACCTTTACCCTGTGCCGTAGGGATACAGCCGGTGAGGTTTTAGCGACTTTGCTTATTAACTTCACGAGTTATAATTATAAGTTGTGACCAAAGTCATCAGTGTGACAAGAGAGATCAGGATCGCTGTAGGAGCAGAAGAAGGAAGTCCACTTCAGGCTGATTACATGAAACTGAAGGCTACCACTAATTAGAGGGAAGGCAGGAGATGGTGATCAACTAAATTAGTCTAGCCAGGAGAGGACTCCTGTGGGAGGGGGACAATTTTTGGCCCAGGTTCGATGGTTTCTTACCTTGAATGTAGTCTATGGACCAGTAGAGGCTGTAATCCATGGTTCAGATTTTTAAACAGCCATTAAAACTTCAGCTAACTTCAGCTAACCATGTGTGCTTGTGAGCAGGGGTTGTGAGAGAGAGCTTTCAATTTTGTATTGAACATTTACTGTTGAACGCGGAACGAGGGAGAGCTCTGGTTGTTGTTTTTAAAAGTGTATTGGAATGTTTCTAAGTAGCTAGCTAACTTTTTAGTTTGGATCCCGCGACACATTTGGCATCAGTTGCTGGGACGGCTACTCTTTGTCCAGTGATCCTGCCGACCAAGGTCGGGTCTGAGGAGATATTTGATGTAGCAGCTAGCCTAGCTGCTAGCTAGCTGCTTCGCAAGCTAGTGGGGTTTCTTGAGGGCTTGAACGCAGCCCGCGATGTGATTAGCCATCGTGGCTGAGACCGCGGATTGTCCCGGGTTTGTGGCTGTCTAGATCCCTGCTGTTTGTTTTGTTCAATCTTCCCTGTGGCCTGCCCTGTCTGGAACTGCGAGGATGTACTGCATAATGTACGCTGCTAGCTACCATGACAAAGACCAAAGCCGGCGGGAATACCGTTGAAGACAATGGTGTCTCTCTATCACAGGTGACGGATCTTTTAAATTAACAAAAATAGTTCCACAAGCAGTTGTTACAACAACAAGAAAATAGCTTCACAAGTGTTTTGTCTAATGTGGAAGGACCACTAGAGGGCAGGCTGGGCTCATGGATAGTAGCCCAACAAAGCATGGGAGACCAGGTAACCAGAGTCAATTAAGCACAGCTGAAGGTACTAATGAGATACTCTCCTTCCCCTATAAAAGAGAGAATGGAACCAGCAGAGGAGGGGAAACTATCTCTGGAAGATGGCTACCGAGAGAGAGAAGCTGTGCTGAAAGAACCAGGAAGATGGTGACAAACCCATGATTTATGTTTGTTGTAGTTTAAAGATTATCCTATTGTGTTCTTGTTTCATCTGGAGAAGAAGATGTGTTTTTTTCCTTGGAAGATTTTTCATTGATTATGTTAATGTTTTTGTTGACAAAATACCCTCAATAGAGAACCATGTTCAATCAGAAAAACCTACTCCTGACTCGTTTATTCCACCTTCCCGCTTTAGAGTGACGCCTAATTACTTGGTACACTCACATTGGTGGAGGATGCGGGCATTAGGTGGACGAGTGACACAAGGATAAGTGAGTAAATTAATATTCTTCCAGAAGACCCGGAGGAACCATTCAAGAACGATGGATAACGCTCTACTACAACAATTGATCAAGGCACAGCAGACAACCATAGAACTCCTGCAACAACAGCTGAGTCGACGAGAAGAACCTAGAGTTAGGCCAAGAGTGGCTGCTCATGCCATCTTATCTCGTCTCTCCAAGGAGGATGATATTGAGGCCTTCCTCATGACCTTCGAAAGGATGGCCACCTTGGAAGAGTGGCCGCCCACAGAATGGGCTAGCGCATTAGCTCCTCTTTTGACCGGGGTGGCTCAGGAAGCCTATTTTGACCTGGATTCCCGCGAAGCTGCGGACTATGGGCGACTAAAAACCGAGATCCTGTCCCGGTACCAGCTGACTGCCAGAGATAGGGCTGTAAAGTTCCATCAATGGACCTATACAGCTGATCAACCCGTCCGTGCCCAGATCTTCGCCTTAATACGACTGACAAAACAGTGGCTAGAACCTGGAAAGGGAGTAGGACATGTGATAGAGACTCTCGTAGTAGACAAGATATTGAGAGAATTACCCAGTGACTTAAAAAGGGTTGTGGGGCAAGCCAACCCGTTGTCAGCCGACGAAATAGCCCAGGCGGTGGAAACATATCGGTCTACAGGGGAGTTGTTAAAAAGTGACAAGGAGGAATGGAAGGAGTCGTCCAATCCCGTACCACGACTCAACCCGGCGTGCCCGCCACCGAAACGTCCAAGCCCCCCCCGGAGGTGGGAGAAGTCAGCCACCACACAGCCGGGTCGGTGTTATAAGTGTCAGTCTCCCAACCATTATGCCCCACAATGTCCTAGCAAGGATGAGCCCATGGTCACGGAGTCGTCACTGCCTACCCCCACATCCCGTTTTGAGGGGGCAGGATCAACACTGTTGGTTAGCAGAGATAGCCCCAGCCTCAGAGATTCCGGTGCGAGTTGAAGGACAAGATGTGGTAGCTATTCTCGACTCGGGAAGTATGGTTACGTTAGTAGAGGAGCGGATGGTGACCTCCGCAACACTGCTACCAGACAAAGTAGCCGTCTCCTGTATCCATGGAGACACCCACTATTACCCCACTGTGAATCTGCCTATTCTCACTCCAAAAGGAAGGTGTACAGTCAGGGCAGGGAAAGTGCCCCAGCTGAAGGTGCCATTATTGATCGGGAGAGACTGTCCCCTATATAAGGAGCTTCGGCAGATGACGTTATGCACGGGAAGAAGGGGGACAGGAAAGAAGAGAATCTCCAAGCCCGAGGTAGTAGTACTACAAGGAGACGTAGCCGCGTCCTCGTCCTCTACTGCAGAGGAAGAAATAGCGACCCAACGTTTACGACAGATATTCCAGGAAACCACCGATGAAGACACCTGTGAAGGGTTATACACAACGCAGGAAGGAAGGAGCAACCAGGCACTAAGGGATATATTTGAAGCTCCATCCGAGGAGGGAACCTGGAAGGGATTCTCCTCGGTCTCCCCTGATGGGGATGTGGAACAACCTCCACATCCCTCTACTGAGGTTGACCTGCCCCAGGAATTAAAGGGACAGTTCGGCACCTCGCAGCATAGAGACCCAGACCTAAGGGAGGCCATGAGGAAGGTGAAGGTGATCGACGGGAGGAACGTCGACGGATCAGGTGAGCCCCCTCTTCCTTACTATGCAATCAGGCGGGGTCTCTTATACTGGGTCGTACGACGAAGGGGGGAAAACCAGGAATTACTAATGGTGCCTAGACCCTACAGGGATACAGTTCTACAGTTAGCCCATTCCCACGTCCTAGGAGGACACCTGGCACGAGACAAGACTATTGACAGAATCATGCAGAGATTCTATTGGCCCGTGTCACCCGAGATGTGGCCAGGTATTGTAAGACGTGTGATCAATGTCAACGTACAGCCCCAAGGCCACACCTACGTAACCCTTTGATTCCTCTCCCCATCATAGAGACTCCCTTTGAACGCATAGCTATGGACCTCGTAGGACCCCTCCCAAAATCCACCAGAGGACACGAGTACATCCTAGTGGTTATAGATTATGCTACCAAGTTCCCGGAGGCCATACCCCTGCGTAACATGTCGTCAAAGGGAATTGCCAAGGAATTATTCCTGATGTTCTCTCGTGTGGGCCTTCCCAAGACGATCTTAACCGATCAAGGAACCCCGTTCATGTCCCGGTTGATGAAGGACTTGTGTCGGTTATATCAGGTTCAACAGATACGTACAAGCATATTCCACCCTCAAACAGATGGGTTGTGTGAACGCTTGAACAAAACAATTAAAAGCATGTTGAGAAGAGTGGTGTCCCGAGACGGGAAAAACTGGGACATGCTCCTCCCACACATAATGTTTGCCCTGCGAGAAGTACCTCAGGCATCCACTGGATTCTCGCCGTTTGAATTGCTCTATGGCAGACCCTGTCGAGGAATCCTCGACTTAGCCAAGGAGACCTGGGAGACCCAACCATGCCCCTTTCGATCCACAATAGAACACGTTACCCTGATGAGAGACCGCCTGTCAGCAGTGTGGCCCATAGTCAAGGAGCATATGGAGAAGGCCCAAAGGACCCAAGGCCGGGCCTATGATAAATCTGCGACCCCCCGTGAGTTCACCGTGGGAGAGAAAGTGATGGTGCTTGTGCCCACGGCCGAACATCGCTTGCTGGCGCAGTGGAGGGGGCCCTACGAGGTAATGAAAAGGGTCTCACCGGTCAATTACCTCATCAAGCAACCTGACAGGAGGAAGAAGGTCCAACTCTATCACATAAACCTGCTGAAGACGTACCATGGACGAGAGGAGGAGGTGGCTTTGATGGCCCTGGAGGGCAAAGAAAAAAAAGAGGCTCTACCACAGGTGCGCCGTGGCCAAACTCTCCTACCGGAGCAGTCAAGACAGCTAGATAAGCTGATTATGAACTTTGGTCGAGTATTCTCTCCATTCCCAGGACAAACAGATGTCCTGTTCCACCATATCCACACTGAACCCGGCAAGAAAGTGCATATCCGCCCTTACAGGATTCCTGAGGCTCGCCGAGTCATCGCTAAGAAAAAGGTGAGGGAGATGTTGAGGATGGGCGTGATCGAGCCCTCGACGAGCGAGTGGTCCAGTCCCATAGTCCTGGTCCCCAAAGCCGATGGTAGTATGAGACTCTGCAACGACTTTAGGGGCGTGAATGCCATCTCTACATTCGATGCGTACCCCATGCCCCGTGTGGATGAACTCTTGGAGCGCTTAGGAAAGGCCAAGTTCATCACTACCCTGGATTTGACGAAGGGATATTGGCAAGTGCCGGTGGCTCCGGAGGATCGCCCAAAGACTGCCTTCGCCACCCCAGAGGGGCTTTTCCAGTATGTGAGGATGCCCTTCGGACTGCACGGAGCCGCTGCAACCTTCCAACGCCTCATGGATGCCATTCTACGCCCCCATCAAGAGTATGCAGCGGCGTACATAGACGAGGTGGTCATCCACAGCGAGGACTGGGATAGTCACCTCCTGCGATTACGGGCGGTGCTCATGAGTTTGGAAGCCACAGGGTTGACAGCCAATCCAAATAAATGCTGCCTGGGCCTGTCCGAAGCGGAATACCTGGGGTATACCGTGGGGAATGGGAAAATACGCCCGCAGGCAGAGAAGACCAGGGCAATTCGTGACTGGCCTCGACCCCGGACCAAGCGAGACGTTCGGGCCTTCTTAGGGATAACAGGATATTATCGCCGTTTTATCCCGGGATATGCAACCATTGCCAACCCCCTCACAAACCTCATCAGGAAAAACCTGCCAAACCAGGTAGAGTGGAAAGACGAGGCGGAAGAGGCCTTTCAATTGTTAAAAGATGGCCTGTGTTCTGATCCCGTTCTACAGGCTCCGGACTTCTCACAAGAGTTCATTGTGCAGGTTGACGCCTCGGATACCGGGCTCGGGGCCGTACTAGCTCAGGGTGAAGGTGAAGCAGAGAAGCCGATTCTCTTCATTAGTAGGAAACTCAGCGATCGGGAACAGAGGTATGCGACCGTAGAGAAAGAGGCCTTAGCCATCAAGTGGGCCCTCGATTATCTCCGGTACTACCTACTGGGTCGGAGGTTTGCATTAGTTACTGACCATGCGCCCCTCACGTGGATGGCTGGTAAGAGAAACAATAACAACAGAATAGCCAGATGGTTTTTGTCTTTACAACCGTTCTCTTTCCATGTCATCCACAGGGCCGGATCGAGGAACGGGAATGCAGACGCGCTGTCCCGACGCGACCAAGACGGTGCGTCTGGCGCCCGACCCTCCGGTTCGGTCCTGGGGGGGAAGGTATGTGGAAGGACCACTAGAGGGCAGGCTGGGCTCATGGATAGTAGCCCAACAAAGCATGGGAGACCAGGTAACCAGAGTCAATTAAGCACAGCTGAAGGTACTAATGAGATACTCTCCTTCCCCTATAAAAGAGAGAATGGAACCAGCAGAGGAGGGGAAACTATCTCTGGAAGATGGCTACCGAGAGAGAGAAGCTGTGCTGAAAGAACCAGGAAGATGGTGACAAACCCATGATTTATGTTTGTTGTAGTTTAAAGATTATCCTATTGTGTTCTTGTTTCATCTGGAGAAGAAGATGTGTTTTTTTCCTTGGAAGATTTTTCATTGATTATGTTAATGTTTTTGTTGACAAAATACCCTCAATAGAGAACCATGTTCAATCAGAAAAACCTACTCCTGACTCGTTTATTCCACCTTCCCGCTTTAGAGTGACGCCTAATTACTTGGTACGCTCACACTAAATACTGGAAGATTCAGCTAATAAAAGAATGGACGACCTGACCAGAGAAGTCCAGGACCTGAAGAACAGTTTGCAGTTCTCCCAGGGTGAGCACGATGAGGTGAAACAGGAGAACGGCAAGGTGACAGAAATCTGTAAGTCATTGAGAGAGGACATCAGTTCTGACATCAGTTCAATCAATCAGTTCAATCAAAACAACATGTTTGTGGACGGAATTACAAAATCCCCGTATGAGACCTGGACGGAGTCTGAGGACAAAGTGAGAGAAATGATCTCTAAGAAATTGAAGATCTGTCACGTCCTGGTCTGTTTCACCTGTTCTTGTAATTCTCTCCAACCCCTCCAGGTGTCGCTTATTTTCCCTGGTGTATTTATCCCTGTGTTTCCTGTCTCTGTGCCAGTTCATCTTGTCTGTTCAAGTCAACCAGCGTGTTTTTCCCGTGCTCCTGCCTTTTTTATTATCTTTTGCTGTTCCTCCTGGTTTTGACCCTTGCCTGTTTCTGGACTCTGTACCCGCCTGCCTGACCATTCTGCCTGCCCTGACCTCGAGCCTGCCTGCCACACTGTACCTCTTGAACTCTGAACTGGTTTTGACCTTTTACCTGTCCACGACCATTCTCTTGCCTACCTTTTTGGAATATAATAAATATCAAAGACTCAAACCATCTGCCTCCCATGTCTTCATCTGGGTCTGGCCCTGTGCCCTTATACTACCAGGTTCAAGGACAAGGTAGCTGTTCTGGAAAGAGCCAAGAACTTGAGAAGAACATATACTTTCCTCAACGAGGACTATCCTAAAGCTGTGCGCCAGAAGATAAAATAACTTGTCCCAGTCATGAAAGCTGTCAGAGTGCGTGGGGCCATTGCTTAAATCCGCTATGACAGGCTCATTGTCCACCCTCCCTCCCAGAAGCCTGGAAGAGATGAGAGAGCCAAACCTATGGGTTCGCAGCTTCAACCCCGCAGCACACACAAACATACACACACTAATTGATTAATGGTCTGCTGAATGTATCTTTTTTTCTCTTGCTTTGTTTGCTCTTTTCCATATTATGTCTATCTCTGATAAGCTACCCAGGAAGGGGCTGAAAATAGCCCATATTATATATGCAGCCTTAGAAATAAGGTTTGTGAAATCAATAACTTGCTAACATCTGATAACATTAATATATTAGCCATTTCTGAGACTTAGATAATTCATTTGATGATACAGCAGTAGCAATACAAGGATATAACATCTATAGAAGAGACATAAATGCTTATGGTGGAGGTGTTGCTGTATATATTCAGAGCCATATCCCTGTAATGCTTAAAAAATATCTGTGTTATTGAAGTGTTGTGGTTGCAGGTTCACTTGGCACATCTAAGGCCTTTTCTTTTGGGTTCTTGCTATCGGCCACCAAGTGCTAACAGCCAGTATCTAAATAATATGTGTGAAATGCTTGATAGTGTATATGAAGTACTTTCTTGGGGACCTGAATATTGACTGGTTTTCATCAAGCTGAGCTTGCTTCTGAAGCTAAGCAGGGTTGGTCCTGGTTGGTCCTTGGATGGGACACCAGATGCTGCTTGAAGTGCTGTTGGAGGGCCAGTAGGAGGCACTCTTTCCTCTGGTCTAAAAAATATTCCAATGCCCCAGGGCAGTGATTGGGGACACTGCTCTGTGTAGGGTGCTGTCTTTCGGCTGGGATGTTAAACAGGTGTCCTGACTCTCTGAGGTCATTAAAGATCCCATGGCACTTATTGTAAGAGTAGGGGTGTTGTCCTGGGGGTTCTCACTGTAACCAGTGCCTGTAATCTGGTTCAGGTTATTAATCAAACTACCAGGGTGTTTACAAACACAACGGGGACAAGATCATCCACATGTATTGATCCCATTCCCAATACTGAAGCTGGAGAAGAAGGCTGACATTTTACGTGTCCCCAACCGATTGTGTTTTTTGTTTGTTTATTTGTGTTGTTTGTACTTATTTTTTAAACTTCCTTTGTACATAATGTTGCCACTATCGTCTAATATGACCAAAAATAACTTCTGGAGATCAGGACTGAGATTACTCACCACGGACTGGCAGAATCCTTTTTTCCCATTAACGAGTCTGATGAGCCAGACGCGAATGACATACTGCTTTCTCAGGAACAGGCCCAAATCCCCATGATTTGTGTGAAGAGGAGGCAGAGAAAAATGGGCCAGAAGGCGTGCTGCCTTCTGAGAATTCGTAGGCAATCAAATAAACCCCCACTTCCTTCCATTCTGCTAGCAAACGTGCAATCTTTGGAGAATAAAATCGATGACCTACGCGTAACATTAAACTACCAATGGGACATTCAAAATTGTAATATCTTATGCTTCACGGAGTCGTGGCTGAACGATGATACTATCAACATACAGCTGGCTGGTTATACGGTGTACCGGCAGGATAGAACAGCGGCGTCTGGTAAGAGAAGGGGCGGCGGACTATGTGTTTTTGTAAATAACAGCTGGTGCACGATATCTAAGGAAGTCTCGAGATTTTGCTTGCCTGAGATAGAGTATCTCATGATAAGCTGTAGACCACACTTAGAGAGTTTTCATCTGTATTTTTCGTAGCTGTTTAAATACCACCACAGACCGAGGCTGGCTCTAAGACAGCATTAAATGAGCTGTATTTCGACCATAATGAAACAAGAAAACGCTCACCCAGAAGCGGCACTCCTAGTAGCCGGGGACTTTAATGCAGGGAAACTTAAATCCATTTTACCAAATTTCTATCAACATGTTAAATGTGCAACCAGAGGGGAAAAAAACTCTGGACAACCTTTATTTACTCCACACACAGAGACGCAGACAAAGCACTCCCTCACCCTACATTTGGCAAATCTGACCATAATTCTTTCCTCCTAATTCCTTTTTCAAGCAAAAATTAAAGCAGGAAGCACCATTGACTAGATAAATAAAAAGTGGTCAAATGAAGCAGATGCTAAGCTACAGGACTGTTTTGCTAGCCCAGACTGGAATATATTCCGGGATTCCTCTGATGGAATTGAGGGGTATACCACATCAGTCATTGGCGTAATCCATAAGTGCATCAATGACATCGTCCCCACAGTGACCGTACGTACATACCCTAACCAGAATCCATGGATTACAGGCAACATCCGCACTGAGCTAAAGGCTCGAGCTGCCGCTTTCAAGGAGCGGGACTCTAACCCGGAAGTTTATAAGAAATCCTGCAATGCCCTCAGACAAACCATCAAAAAGGCAAAGCCTCAGTACAGGACTAAAATCAAATTATATTACACCGGCTCTGAAGCTCGTCGGATGTGGCAGTGCTTGCAAACCATTTCAGACTACAAAGGGAAGCACAGCCGCGAGCTGCCCAGTGACACGAGCCTACCAGACGAGCTAAACTATTTCTATGCTCGCTTCGAGGCAAATAACACTGAAACGTGTACTTATGTAAATGTGTTATTTCAGTTTTTTAATCTCCTGTTTAATCTCCTATTTTTGCTTTGTCATTATGTGGTATTGTGTGTAGATAATCAAGGACATCAACCACCCAAGCCACTGCCTGTTCACAACGCTACCATCCAGAAGGTGAGGTCAGTACAGGTGCATCAAAGCTGGGGATGAGAGACTGAAAAACAGCTTCTATCTCAAGGTCATCAGACTGCTAAACAGCCATCACTAACTCAGAGAGGTTGCTGCCTACATTGAGGCCCAATCACGGGCCACTTTAATACATGGATCACTGGTCACTTTATACAATGCACTCTAAATAATGGCACTTTAATAATGTTTACATATCTTACAATACTCATATCACATGTATACACTGTATTTTATACCATCTATTGCACCTTCGCTATCGCTCATCCATATACTTATATGTACATATTCTCCTTCACCCTTTTAGATTTGTGTGTATTAGGTAGTTGTTGGGGAATTGTTAGATTACTTGTTAGATATTATTTTTAGATATCACTGCACTGTCAGAACTAGATGTACAAGCCTTTTGCTACACTCGCATTAACATCTGCTAACCATGTGTATGTGACCAATAAAATTGTATTTTATTTGACGAATTAATGCCTTTGAGTCGGGGAAAACTCCAGGGTTGGATGGCATACCAGTGTAGGTATACGTAACCTTTTTTGGTATACACAGAGGACCATTATTAGCATGTTTTAATCATTCCTATATAAATGATTATCAGACACTCAACAATTGATTAATTCATTATTGATTTCATTACCACTGAACCAGGATCCAAGTGTTAAATATAAAGATCCAGTCCATTTAAATAATTGGAGGCCTCTTACACTTCAGTGTTGTGATGCAAAATGCATAGTGCATAGAATGAAAAAGGTATTGTCGGATATTATCCATCCTAATCAGACAGGTTTTTTACATGGACGATACATTGGAGATAATACACTGCTCAAAAAAATAAAGGGAACACTAAAATAACACATCCTAGATCTGAATGAATGAAATATTCTTATTAAATACTTTTTTCTTTACATAGTTGAATGTGCTGACAACAAAATCACACAAAAATTATCAATGGAAATCAAATTTATCAACCCATGGAGGTCTGGATTTGGAGTCACACTCAAAATTAAAGTGGAAAACCACACTACAGGCTGATTCAACTTTGATGTAATGTCCTTAAAACAAGTCAATATGAGGCTCAGTAGTGTGAATGGCCTCCACGTGCCTGTATGACCTCCCTACAATGCCTGGGCATGCTCCTGATGAGGTGACAGATGGTCTCCCGAGGGATCTCCTCCCAGACCTGGACTAAAGCATCCGCCAACTCCTGGAAAGTCTGTTGGTGGATGGAGCGAGACATGATGTCCCAGATCTGTTCAATTGGATTCAGGTCTGGGGAACGGGCGGGCCAGTCCATAGCATCAATGCCTTCCTCTTGCAGGAACTTCTGACACCCTCCAGCCACATGAGGTCTAGCATTGTCTTGCATTAGGAGGAACCCAGGGCCAACCGCACTAGAATATGGTCTCACAAGGGGTCTGAGGATCTCATCTCGGTACCTAATGGCAGTCAGGCTACCTCTGGCGAGCACATGGAGGGCTGTGCGGCCCCCCAAAGACATGCCACCCCACACCATGACTGACCCACCGCCAAACCGGTCATGCTGGAGGATGTTGCAGGCAGCAGAATGTTCTCCACGGCGTCTCCAGACTGTCACGTCTGTCACATGTGCTCAGTGTGAACCTGCTTTCATCTGTGAAGAGCACAGGGCGACAGTGGCGAATTTGCCAATCTTGGTGTTCTCTGGCATGTGCCAAATGTCCTGCACGGTGTTGGGCTGTAAGCACAACCCCCACCTGTGGACGTCGAGCCCTCATACCACCCTCATGGAGTCTGTTTCTGACTGTTTGAGCAGACACATGCACATTTGTGGCCTGCTGGTGGTCATTTTGCACAGGTCCTTGCACAAAGGAGGAGGTAGCGGTCCTGCTGCTGTCTCCTGATGTACTGGCCTGTCTCCTGGTAGCGCCTCCATGCTCTGGACACTACGCTGACAGACACAGCAAACCTTCTTGCCACAGCTCTCATTGATGTACCATCCTGGATGAGCTGCACTACCTGAGTCATTTGTGTGGGTTGTAGACTCCGTCTCATGCTACCACTAGAGTGAAAGCACCGCCAGCATTCTAAAGTGACAAAAACATCAGCCAGGAAGCATAGGAACTGAGAAGTGGTCTGTGGTCACCACCTGCAGAACCACTCCGTTATTGGGGGTGTCTTGCTAATTGCCTATAATTTCCACCTGTTGTCTATTCCATATGCACAACAGCATGTGAAATGTATTGTCAATCAGTGCTGCTTCCTAAGTGGACAGTTTGATTTCACAGAAGTGTGATTGACTTGGAGTTACATTGTGTTGTTTAAGTGTTCCCTTTATTTTTTTGAGCAGTGTATAAGACAAGTACTGGAAACAATAGAACACTATGAAAAATCTGGGAAACCAGGTCTGGTATTCAAATCTGGCTTTGAAAAGGCTATTGATAAAGTACGACTGGAGTTTATATATAAATGCCTGGAATACTTGTATAAAATGGGTTAAAGTCATGTATAGTAACCCTATGTGTAAATCAGTCAATAATGGCTACTTCTCAGAAAGTTTTAAACTGTCAAGAGGAGTAAAACAAGGTTGTCCAATATCAACATATCTATTTATTATTGCCGTCGAAATGTTAGTCGTTAAAATTAGATCCAACAATTATATCCAGGGGTTAGAAATCCAGAGCTTAGAAACGTGTCACTGATGATTCATGTTTTATTTTAAATCCACATTTAAGATCTATCCACAGCCTCATAGAGGATCTAGATACTTGTTCTAACCAAATTATAACCAAATTATAATAAGTGTACAATATTACGTATTGGATCACAAAAAATACTACTTTTACTTTACTGTGTAGTTTACCAATAAAATGGTCTGATGATGTGGACATACTCGGTTTACATATCCTGAAAGAAAGAAATGATCTCACTCCAATACATTTTTATAGAAAGTTAGCAAAAATATATAAGATCTTGTTGCCATGGAAAGGAAAATACCTGCCTATTTGTGGAAAAATCACTCTAATTAACTCTTTAGTCAAATCCAAGTTTACCTATTTGCTTATGGTCTTGCCTAAACCTAGTGACCTGTTTTTAAAAATGTATTTTATGAGCAAAAAAATATTCAATTTGATTTGGAATGGCAAGTCAGACTAAATTAAAAGGGCCTATTTATATAATGAATATGAATTCGAAGGGCAGACATTATTAAATATTAAAGCATTAGACCCTCACTAAAGACGCCAGTCATACAAAAGTTATACTTAAATCCAAACTGGTTCTCTAGCAAATTAGTAAGAATGTCTCACCCCATGTTCAAAAATGGACTTTTCCCCTTCAGATTACAACCTCTCACTTTTGGTTATTTGAAAATTAAATAGTCTCCAAAATATCGCTATTTTTTAAACAAGGGGGAGATCAGCTTTAATATTGCAGATAGATTGTAGCTTCCATCAATGTAATTGTTTGCATCACTTCTAATTCCCCAAATATACTTTTGCAAATATACATTACCAGTCAAACGTTTGGACACACCTACCAGCACCACCACCATCACTCAGTGTCACAGGACACCATCACCAACTTACCTCAAGTCGGCTCAACTTACCCTGTCACTTAGTTAAATTTACCATATACCCGAGGTATATTGTGCCAAGAGACCACTTTTTTGGGACAAGCTAGTATATGTTTTCAAAATGTTATCAAAACTGTAATGTTTACATTATTCTTTGATTATTTCCAGGCATACTGTCACGACATCCTGAAATACAGTACCAGTCAAAGATTTGGACAGAACCTACTCATTCAAGGGTTTTTCTTATTTGATTTTGTGCTATTTCTACATTGTAGAATAATAGTGAAGACATCAAAACTATGAAATAACACATGTAGAAATCAAAAACAAATCAAAATATATTTTATATTTGAGATTCTTCAAAGTTGCCACCCGTTGCCTTGATGACAGCATTGCACACTCTTGGCATGCTCTCAACCAGCTTCACGAGGTTTTCACCTAGAATGCATTTCAATTAACAGGTGTGCATTGTTAAAAGTTCATTTGTGGAATTCCTTAATGCATTTGAGCCAATCAGTTGTGTTGTGACAAGGTAGGGGTGGTATACAGAAGATAGCCCTATTTGGTTAAAAGACATAATCCATATTATGGCAAGAAACGCTCAAATAAGCAAAGAGAAATTACAGTCCATCACCACTTTAAGACATGAAGGTCAGTAAATTCAGAAAATGTCAAGAACTTTGAAAGTTCCTTCAAGTGCAGTCACAAAAACCATCAAGCGCTATGATGAAACTAGCTCTCATGAGGACCGCCACAGGAAAGGAAGACCCATAGTTACCTCTGCTGCAGAGGATAAGTTCATTAGAGCCTCAGTATAGCTCCCTTCAGTAACCACGAGCACAACCGTTCCTTGATTTTAACTGGCGGCTTTATTCTGTAGTTTTAGTCAGAATTATCACCTTCCGTGAGAACTATAAAGTAAATGAAAAATACAGTTAAGCACACTCTTACAACCTTATCTTACGAGTGACTTATTAGCTTGGTATAACTCTGAAGTGCTTACATACATAACAGTTTAACCGGCGTTATAACAGGTTCAGATTAACACATGAATAAAGGAACAAATACCTCATTGGCTGCTTATTACAGAAGGGAGGAAATCAAACTTCACACTTATTATTCCTTGCATGAATTCACAATTCATCCTAACATACGCTCTTCAACCTTTATGAACTACACCCGATGACATGAAAACTTAGCTAACGCAGCGCAGGATTGCCTTCCCTCCAAAAGTGTGTTGCTACAATAAGGATCCTCGTTACAACAGTATTAGCTACGTAGTTCCGCTTGTATTATCATTTCCCCCGCACAGCGGACACATAAACAATTCAAACAAAAGACAACGACACAACCTGTAAGTCTAACTGTCAGTTACACTCAGAAATCGGCAATTAACTGCACCTCAGATTGCAGCTCAAATAAAACTCTGCTTCACAGAGTTTTAGTAAAAGACACATCTCAACATCAACTGAGGGTCAGGCCTTTATGGTCGAATTGCTGCAAAGAAACCACTACTAAAGGACCTGTCCTTTTGGGTTCCAACCGCAGTGTCTCTGTGAGATGCAGAGTAGGTGAACGGATGATCTCCGCATGTGTAGTTCCCACTGTGAAGAATGGAGGAGGAGGTGTGATGGTGTGGGGGTGCTTTGCTGGTGACGCTGTGAAGGAAAAGCAGCCAAGTGCTCAGCATATGTGGCAACTCCTTCAAGACTGTTGGGAAAGCATTCCAGGTGAAGCTAGTTGAGGAGAATGCCAAGAGTGTGCAAAGCTGTCATCAAGGCAAAGGGTGGCTACTTTGAAGAATCTAAAATCTAAAATATATTTTGATTTGTTTAACACTATATTAATGTTATGTAAAAATGTAAAAACTTGCAAAAATAAAGAATCATTGTTGAATGAGTAGGTGTGTCCAAACCTTTGATTGGCACTGTATATATACAGTGGGGCAAAAAAGTATTTAGTCGGCCACCAATTGTGCAAGTTCTCCCACTTAAGAAGATGAGAGAGGCCTGTAATTTTCATCATATGTACACTTCAACTATGACAGACAAAACGAGGGGAGAAAAACAGAAAATCACATTGTTTTGCAAATTCTTTGCAAATTATGGTGGAAAATAAGTATTTGGTCATCTACAAACAAGCAAGATTTCTGGCTCTCACAGACCTGTAACTTCTTCTTTAAGAGGCTCCTCTGTCCTCCACTCATTACCTGTATTAATGGCACCTGTTTGAACTTGTTATCAGTATAAAAGACACCTGTTCACAACCTCAAACAGTCACACTCCAAACTCCACTATGGCCAAGACCAAAGAGCTGTCAAAGGACACCAGAAACAAAATTGTAGACCTGCACCGGGCTGGGATGACTGAATCTGCAATAGGTAAGCAGCTTGGTTTGAAGAAATCAACTGTGGGAGCAATTATTAGGAAATGGAAGACATACAAGACCACTGATAATCTCCCTCGATCTGGGGCTCCACGCAAGATCTCACCCCGTGGGGTCAAAATTACCACAAGAATGGTGAGCAAAAATCCCAGAACCACACGGGGGGACCTAGTGAATGACCTGCGGAGAGCTGGGACCAAAGTAACAAAGCCTACCATCAGTAACACACTACGCCGCCAGGGACTCAAATCCTGCAGTGCCAGACGTGTCACCCTGCTTAAGCCAGTACATGTCCAGGCCCGTCTGAAGTTTGCTAGAGCATTTTGATGATCCAGAAGAAGATTGGGAGAATGTCATATGGTCAGATGAAACCAAAATATAACTTTTTGGTAAAAACTCAACTCATCATGTTTGGAGGAAAAAGAATGCTGAGTTGCATCCAAAGAACACCATACCTACTGTGAAGCATGGGGGTGGAAACATCATGCTTTGGGGCTGTTTTTCTGCAAAGGGACCAGGACGACTGATCCGTGTAAAGGAAAGAATGAATGGGGCCATGTATCGTGAGATTTTGAGTGAAAACCTCCTTCCATCAGCAAGGGCATTGAATATGAAATGTGGCTGGGTCTTTCAGCATGACAATGATCCCAAACACACCGCCCGGGAAACGAAGGAGTGGCTTCGTAAGAAGCATTTCAAGGTCCTGGAGTGGCCTAGCCAGTCTCCAGATCTTAACCCCATAGAAAATCTTTGGAGGGAGTTGAAAGTCCGTGTTGCCCAGCAACAGCCCCAAAACATCACTGCTTTAGAGGAGATCTGCATGAAAACCCCGTGAAAACCTTGTGAAAACCTTGTGAAGACTTACAGAAAACAGTTGACCTCTATCATTGCCAACAAAGGGTATATAACAAAGTATTGAGTTAAACTTTTGTTATTGACCAAATACTTATTTTCCACCATAATTTGCAAATAAATGTATTAAAAATCCTACAATGTGATTTTATGGATTTATTGTCTCATTTTGTCTGTCATAGCTGAAGTGTACCTATGATGAAAATCACAGGCATCTCTCATCTTTTTAAGTGGGAGAACTTGCACAATTCGTGGCTGACTAAATACTTTTTTGCCCCACTGTATATATATATATATATATATATATATATATATGTGGGGAGAACAAGCATGTAGAGGTCTGTAATTTTTATCATAGGTCTCCAGACCTGAACCCAATAGAAAATCTTTGGAGGGAGCTGAAAGTCCGTATTGCCCAGCGACAGCCCCGAAACCTAAAGGATCTGGAGAAGGTCTGTATGGAGGAGTGGGCCGAAATCCCTGCTGCAGTTTGTGCAAACCTGGTCAAGAACTACAGGAAAGGTATGATCTCTGTATCTGCAAACAAAGGTTTCTGTACCAAATATTAAGTTCTGCTTTTCTGATGTATCAAATACTTATGTCATGCAATAAAATGCAAATTAATTACTTAAAAATCATACAATGTGATTTTCAGAAATTTTGTTTTAGATTCCCTCTCTCAGAGTTGAAGTGTACCTATGATAAAAGATTACAGACCTTTACATGCTTTGTAAGTAGGAAAACCTGCAAAATCGGCAGTGTATCAAATACTTGTTCTCCCCACTATATATACACACTACCGTTCAAAAGTTTGGGGTCACCTAGAAATGTCCTTGTTTTTGAAAGAAAAGCTATTTCTTTATACGTTAAAATAACAACAAATTGATCAGAAATACAGTGTAGACACTTTTAATGTTGTAAATGACTATTGTAGCTGGAAATGGCAATTTTTTAAATGGAATATCTACATAGGCGAACAGAGGCCCATTATCAGCAACTATCACTCCTGTGTTCCAAAGGCATGTTGTGTTAGCTAATCCAAGTTTATAATTTTAAAGGCTAATTGATCGTTAGAAACCCTTTTACAATTACGTTAGCACAGTTGAAAACTGCTGTTCTGATTAAAGAAGAAATTAAACGGGCCTTCATTAGACTAGTTGAGTATCTGGAGCATCAGCATTTGTGGGTTCGAATACAGGCTCAAAATGGCCAGAAACACAGAACTTTCTTCTGAAACTGTAATTCATGGTTCCGTTTTCTTTAAAAAAACGACAAACTTTAGCCAACTCTAGCTAAAAATCTATGGAAGTGATGGGGGCATGTGAGCATGTTTCGAAAAATTATGTTAAAATCACCTAAAATCAACTCCATATTTGGTTTGATGTTACTTAAAGGTGATTTGGCAATAAAAACAACAGCATGCCCCCATCACGTCCATAGATTTTTAGCTAGAGTTGGCAAAAGTTAGTCATGTTTTTTAAATGAAAACTGAACCATGAATTACAGTTTCTCCTGGCCATAGATTACTTTCAGGGTGAGGAACCATCTAACTTCAAGTTGTAAAATAGTGAATTACTCCTTTAAGAGAGCAACTGTGAGATTAAGACTGTGTCTGGTCCCTCAGCTGGTTGGGCTGGCACACCTCCATGCCTGTCTCTGACTCTGCCTTGTCAGCACAACAGCTAACGCAGATGCTTGCCCGACTTACACACAATTTATTGCCCACACCAAATTGGAACACGTCTCAGGTGCTTTAAGCATGCAACGCACCTGTTCTTCTCCACCTTTGCCGTAAACAACTCAATGCAGATAGCACGGGAGGAGAGGAAGAGGAGATTGATTTAGAGGGAATAAAAAGATGGAGAGAGTGAGATAAACATGGAGGGGGAGGAGGAGAGGTAGGCAGTCAGTGTCTGCGACTGAGGTGTGTTGTCACTCTATGTTGAAGTCCCCCCCCCTGAACACAGATCTAGAATCAGAGTACCCTCCCAACAATCCTAACATGAACCACACACAGCTGACTTCAGATCAGATCATAGGTGACAACTCCATTACACCTGAGTGGATGAAGGAGGTGACAGGCTGTAGACAAGGTTTGTGCGACATAATGACAACAGCAGTCTGTTTGTGTGTGTGTGTGTGGGGGGGGGGATTCGGGGGCCTTGGAAGGTGGCAGAACGCTGTCCAGACCAATTATTCATTTTCTGGAGCCGCCAGACACCACTCTGTCCTGCTTAACACACTCACACACATCCTCATAACTCAGCTACACAGAAGTGAGATGGAGGGAAGCGAGAGAGAGGAGGGGGGATAGAAAATGAGAAGAAAATAAAGAGAGCTAAAGAGTGAGAGAAGGGAAGACAAGAAAGAGAGGGAAGACGAATAAGCGAGAGTGAGGAATGAAGGAACACTGTATCAGGGTACTTGGCTATAGGCCACATGATGACAACAGAGGGCTGGCGGGATGATTGCAGTATGAGCCCTGCATCTACTCTCAATCATTATTCATATTCAGATATACATTGATGCTTATGTTATTTTACTGTATTGATGCTTATGTTATTGTACTGTAACAATAGCGCCGGAGAAGAAGTCGTATCCCCAACCCATTGTGTTTTTGTTCGTTTATTTGCATTGCTTGTCATTTATTTTTTAACGTATTTTGTATATAATATTGTCGCTACCATCAACTATGGTAGAGACATATAATATTGTAATATTATATATAATATATATATATATAATATTGTCGCTACTATGACCGAAAATAACTTCTGGACATCAGGACTGCGATTACTCACCACTGACTGGCAGAATTATGTTTTTCCTTTAACGAGTCTGACGATCCCAACGCAAATGATATACTACTTTCTCAGGAACAGGCACAGATCCCCATGATTTGCATGAAGAGGAGGCGGAGAAAAAGGGCGAGCTTTTCAGAGGGCGAGTTGCCTTCTGAGAATTCGTAGGCAATCAAATAAACCCCCACTTCCTTCCATTCTGCTAGCAAACGTGCAATCTTTGGAGAATAAAATAAACTTCCAACAGGACATTCAAAACTGTAATATCTTATGCTTCATGGAGTCGTGGCTGAACGCTGACAATATCAACATACAGCTGGCTGGTTATACGGTGTACCGGCAGGATAGAACAGCGGCATCTGGTAAGAGAAGGGGCGGCGGACTATGTGTTTTTGTAAATAACAGCTGGTGCACAATATCCAAGGAAGTCTCGAGCTATTGCTCGCCTGAGTTAGAGTATCTCATGATAAGCTGTAGACCAGACTATCTACATAGAGAGTTTTCATCTGTATTTTTCGTAGCTGTTTGCATACAACCACAGACTGAGGCTGGCTCTAAGACAGCATTTAATTAGCTGTATTCCGCCACAAGCAAACATGAAAACACTCACCCAGAGGCGGTGCTCCTAGTAGCCGGGGACTTTAATGCAGGGGAACTTAAATCCGTTTTACCAAATTTCTATCAGCATGTTAAATGTGCAACCAGAGGGGAAAAAACTCTGGACCACCTTTACTCCACACACAGAGATGCATACAAAGCACTCCCTCGCCTTCCATTTGGCAAATCTGACCATAATTCTTTCCTCCTGATTCCTTCTTACAAGCAAAAATGAAAGCAGGAAGCACCATTGGCTAGATCAATAGAAAAGTGATCAGATGAAGCAGATGCTAAACTACAGGACTGCTTTGCTAGCACAGACTGAAATATGTTCCGGGATTGCTCTGATGGCATTGAGGAGTACACCACATCAATCATTGGCTTCATCAATAAGTGCATCGATGACGTTGTTCCCACAGTGACTGTACGTACATACCCTAACCAGAATCCATGGTTTACAGGCAAAATCCGCACTGAGCTAAAGGCTAGAGCTGCCACTTTCAAGAAGCGTGACTCTAACCCGGGAGTTTATATTAAATCCCGCTATGCCCTCTGACAAACCATCAAACAGGCAAAGCTTCAATACAGGACTAAGATCGAATTGTACTACACCGGCTCTGACGCTCATTGAATGTGGCAGCGCTTGCAAACCATTACAGACTACAAAGGCAAGCACAGTCGAGAGCTGCCCAGTGACACAAACCTACCAGGCGAGCTAAACTACTTCTATGCTCGCTTCGAGGAAAATAACACTGAAACATGCATGAGAGCACCAGCTGTTCCGGAAGACTGTGTGTTCACGCTCTCCGCAGCCGATGTGAGTAAGACCTTTAAACTGGTCAACATTCATAAGGCCACAGAGCCAGATGGATTACCAGGACGTGTACTGCGAGAATGAGCTGACCAACTGGCAAGTGACTTCACTGACATTTACAACCTCTCCCTGTCCAAGTCTGTAATACCAACATGTTTTAAGCAGACCACCATAGTCCCTGTGCCCAAGAACACTAAGGTAACCTGTCTAAATTACTACCGACCTGTAGCACACTGTAGCCATGAAGTGCTTTAAAAGGCTGGTCATGGCTCACATCAACACCATTATCCCAGAAACCCTAGACCCACTCCAATGTGCATACCGCCCCAACAGATCCACAGATGATGCAATCTCTATTACACTCCACACCTCCCTTTCCCACCTGTACAAAAGGAACACCTATGTGAGAATGCTATTCATTGACCTGGCCGTGTGGTGCCAGGACAACAACCTCTCCCTCAACGTGATCAAGACAAAGGAGATGATTGTGGACTACAGGAAAAAGAGGACCGAGCACGCCCTCATTCTCATCAACGGGGCTGCAGTGGTGCAGGTTGAGAGCTTCAAGGTCCTTGGTGTCAACATCACCAACAAACTAACATGGTCCAGGCACACTAAGACAGTCATGAAGAGGGCACGACAAAACCTATTCCCCCTCAGGAGACTGAAAAGATTTGGCATGGTTTCTCAGATCCTCAAAAGGTTCTACAGCTGCACCATCGAAAGCATCCTGACTGGTTGCATCACTGCCTGGTATGGCAACTGCTTGGCCTCTGACCGCAAGGCACTACATGGTAGTGTGAACGTTCCATACATCACTGGGGACAAGCTTCCTGCCATCCAGGGCCTCTATACCAGGTGGTGTCAGATGAAGGCCCTAAAAATTGCCACTCTAGTCATAGACTGTTCTCTCAGCTACCGCACGGCAAACGGTACTGGAGTGCCAAGCCATAAGACTCCTGAACATCTACTCCTGAACATCTACCCCCCCCCCCCACTCCCCCTCTTTTACACCGCTGCTACTCTCTGTTGATATCATCTATGCATAGTCACTTTAATAACTTTACCTTCAGGTACATATTACCTCAACTAACCGTCTGCACATTGACTCTGTACCGCTACCCCCCTGTACATAGTCTCGCTACTGTTATTTTACTGCTGCTCTTTAATTACTTGTTACTTTTATTTCTTAACTGCATTGCTGGTTAGCGGCTCGCAAGTAAGCATTTCACTATAAGGTGTTGTATTTGGCGCATGTGACTGATAACGTTTGATTTGATTTGATATTACAGTAGGTGCATGCAAGACAGCACACAAAACAGAATAGCAATGAGGCCAATACAGCCTGAAATTAAGACTAATCAAAAACAACATGCAGAAAATAAGAGCCCCTAGAGGACTTATAAAAGAGTAGCAGAAATCTATTTTCTATAAAGCTCTACTGAAGACAGGCAGCAGAAGTGTGATGCTTTGAGCTGTACAGATACTATTTGTGATGTGAGGGAACACTTTAGTTCAAACAATTCAGGAGAAAAAAAAAAGTGAGCACTGGTTAGTAGAACAAACGCATTTAGAGGAACGGCACTCAAGTCCTTTAGCAAGAGCGAGGGGAAGTCGGGAAGAAATTAAACGTCGCACTTCAAGGACGGAGACAACGGGTGTTGTAGGTGTTTTGAAAAAAAAGACAGAACAAGGATGGAAGGGCCTTTTGCTGTCTGCTGTGATCTGCATTTTTGGAGCACTCTGTGGACTACATCCCTTTTCGTAGTGATTACTGTTTATCACTATGAGGCGGCAGGGTAGCCTCGTGGTTAGAGCTTTGGACTAGTAACCGGAAGGTTGCAAGTTCAAGTCCCCGAGCTGACAAGGTACAAATCTGTCGTTCTGCCCCTGAACAGGCAGTTAACCCACTGTTCCTAGGCTGTCATTGAAAATAAGAATTTGTTCTTAACTGACTTGCCTGGTTAAATAAAGGTAAAAAAGAGGGGTGTGGGTTGGCTGCCTAGGTCACAGTTCTGACAAGATGACATTTAGATATGATGCAAGTAATACAAGATACAGGGAGGAAATGAGATCATATTTAACTAGTGTTTAATAGCCAGGCCCTTGAAGTGGATTATGAAATAGAACAGGGATGATTAGACTCTATCATATCAAATTAAACTTCATTTGTCACATGCGTCGAATAGAACAAGTGAATAGAACAAGTCTACACTTGAGTGTGAAATGCTTACTTACAAACCCTTAACCAACAGTGCAGTTCAAGAAGAGTTAAGAAAATATTTACCAAAAGGTAAAAAATAATAAAAAGCTAACTCAATAAAATAGCAATAGCGAGGCTATATACAGGGGGTACTGGTACCGAGTCAGTGTGTGGGGGTACTGGTGTAGTGAAGTGACGTGACTATGCATAGATAATAAACAGAGAGTAGCAGCAGTGTACAAAACAAATGGGGGGGGGTTAAAATAGTCCAGTGGGCATTAGATTAATTGTTTAGAAGTCTTATGGCTTGAGGGTAGAAGCTGTTGAGGAGCCTTTTGGTCCTAAACGTGGCATTCCGGTACCACTTGCCATGCAGTAGCAGAGTGAACAGTCTATGAATTGGGTGACTAGAGTCTCTGACAATTTTATGAGCTTTCCTCTGACACCGCCTATTGTATAGGTCGTGGATGGCAGGAATCATCGCCCCAGTGATGAACTGGGCCGTACGCACTACCCTCTGTAGTGTCTAAGGGTCAGATGCTGAGCAGTTGCCATAACAGGCGGTGATGCAACCAGTCAGGATGCTCTCGATGGTGCAGCTGTAGAGCTTTATAAGGATCTGGGGACCTGTGCCAAATCTTTTCAAATCGTTTCCTGAGGGGGAGGAGGTTTTGTCGTGCCCTCTCCACAACTGTCTTGGTGTGTTTGGATCATGATAGTTCGTTGGTGATGTGGACATTAAGGAACTATGAATAGCCATACTGATAAAGATAATGGAGGTCTTCATTGAATTAAAGAGCAATGGTTTTGCTTGACAAGCACAGGGATAAACAATTAATTACACTCCATTGTAGTGTCTATAATACATTGAGTGTACAAAACATTAAGGACACCTGCTCTTTCCATGACATAGTTTGACCATGTGAATTCAGGTGAAAGCTACAATCCCTTACTTGTTAAATCCACTTCAATCAGTGTAGATGAAGGGGAGGAGATAGGTTAAAGAAGGATTTTTAAGCCGTGAGACGATTCAAAATCAAATCAAATCAAGTGTATTGGTCACATACACATATTTAGCAGATGTTATTGCCGGTGTAGCAAAATGCTTGTGTTCCTAGCTCCAACAGTGCAATAATATCTAACAATTCACAACAATACACAAATATAAAAATAAAAGAATGGAATAAATATATAACTATTAGGACAAGCAATGTCGGAGTGGCATTGACTAAAATACAGTAGAATAGAATACATATGAGATGAGTAAAGCTGTATGTAAACATTCTTAAATTGACTAGTGTTCCATTATTAAAGTGACCAGTGATTCCATGTCTATGTATATATGGCAGCAGCCTCTCAGGTAAGGGGTTGAGCAGCCGGGTGGTAGCTGGCTAGTGATGGCTGTTTAAACGTCTTAGTGATCCCTTAACACGCCAATCCCGTTAATGGGACAGATTTGACAACATCCGGTGAAATTGCAGAGCGCCAAATCCAATTTACAGAAATATCAACATTCAACATTCACGAAAATATAAATGTAATACATCAAAACTTAACTTCTTGTTAATCCAGCCGCTTTGTCAGATTTCAAAAAGGCTTTAAGGCGAAAGCACACCATGCAATTATCCGAGGACAGTGCCCCGCATACAAACACATGAAATTATTTTTTCAACCAGGCAGGTGCGACACAAAAGTCAGAAATAACGCTAAAATAAATGCCTTACATTTGAAGATCTTATTTTTACAATCCCAAATGTCTCAGTGACACAATGAATGGTCGTTTTGTTTGATAAATTCCTTCTTTATATCCTCAAAATGTCAATTTATTTGCCGCGTTTGATTCAGAAATACACCGGTTCCAACTCACCCAACATGACTACAAAGTATCTAATAAGTTACCTGTAAATTTGGTCCAAACATTTCAAAAAACATTCCTAATCCAACCTCAGGTATCGTAAAATGTAAATAATCAATCAAATTTAAGACGGGATAATCTGTCTCCAATACCGAAGAAAAATAACACGGAGCGCGATCCTGTTCACCCGCAACAAAAGACTAGGGACCTTCAGGATGACACGTACAAAGAACAGCACTACTTCTTCATTTCTCAAAAGAAAAATATTGACCAAGTTCTAAAGACTGTTGACATCTAGTGGAAGCCATAGAAACTGCAACCAGGTTCCTAATAAATAGGGTTTCCCATAGAAACCCATTGGAAAATCCTATGACCTCAATTCTTTTCCCCTGGATGGTTTGTCCTCGGGGTTTCGCCTGCCAAATCAGTTCTGATATACTCACAGACATTATTTTAACAGTTTTAGAAACTTTAGAGTGTTTCCTACCAATTATATGCAAATCCTAGCTTTTGGGCCTGAATGACAGGCAGTTTAATTTGGGCACGCGTTTCATCCGGACGTCAAAATACTGCCCCCTAGCCTTAAGAAGTTTTAACAGTCTGATGGCCTTGAGATAGAAGCTGTTTTTCAGTCTCTCGGTCCCAACTTTGATGCACCTGTACAGGCCTCACCTTCTGGATGATAGCGGGGTGAACAGGCCGTGGCTCGGGTGGTTGATGTCCTTGATGATCTTTTTGGCCTCCCTGTGACATCGGGTGCTGTAGGTGTCCTGGAGGGCAGGCAGTGTGCCCCCGGTGATGCATTGGGCAGACCGTACCAGAGCCCTGCGGTTGCAGCCAGTGCATTTGCTGTACCAGGCAGTGAAACAGCCTGACAGGATGCTCTCAATTGTGCATCTGTAAAAGATTCTGCGGGTCTTAGGGGCCAAGCCAAATTTCTTCAGCCTCCTGAAATGGAAGAGGCGCTGTTGTGCCTTCTTCACCACACTGTCTGTGTGGGTTGACTATTTCAGATCGTCAGTGATGTGTACACCGAGGAACTTTAAGCTTTCCACCTCTTCCACTGCGGCCCCGTTGATGTGGATAGGGGCGTGCTCCCTCTGCTGTTTCCTGAAGTCCACAATCAGCTCCTTCGTTTTGTTGATGTTTCGGCAGAGGATATTTTCCTGGCACCAGTCCTCCCTGTAGACTGTCTTGTCATTGTTGGTAATCAAGCCTACTACTGTTGTGTTGTTCGCAAACTTGATGATTGAGTTGGAGGCGTGCGTGTCCACACAGTCGTGGGTGAACAGGGAGTACAGGAGTGGGCTGAGTACGCACCCTTGTGGGGCCCCTGTGTTGATCACAGTGTTGATCACAGGTGAAGTGGAGGTGTTGTTTCCCGTCAAAATCCAGGACCCAGTTGCACAGGGTGAGGTTCAGACCCAGGGTCCCGAGCTTAATGATGAGCTTGGAGGGTACTATGGTGTTGAAGGCTGAGCTATAGTCAATGAACAGCATTCTGACGTAGGTATTCATCTTGTCCAGGAGGGATAGGGCAGTGGGCAGTGTGATGGCAATTGCATCATCTGTGGATCTATTGGGATGGTGAGCAAATTGAAGGGGGGCTAGGGTGTCAGGTAACATGGAGGTGATATGATCCTTAACTAGTCTCTCAAAGCACTTCATGATGACAGAAGTGAGTTCTTCGGGGCGATAGTCATTTAGTTCAGTTACCTTTGCTTTCTTGCGTACAGGAACAGTGGTGGACATCTTGAAGCAAGTGGGGACAGCAGACTGTGATCAGGAGAAATTGAATTTGTCCGTAAACACTCCAGCCAGCTGGTCTGCGCATACTCTGAGGATGCAGCTAGGGATGCCATCTCGGCCGGGAGCACTGCGAGGGTTATTGCGCTTAAATGTCTTACTCACGTCAGCCACAGAGAACCAGAGCCCACAGTCCTTGGGAACGGGCCACATCGGCGGCACTGTGTTATCCTCAAAATGGGAGAAGAAGGTGTTTAGCTTGTCTCGGCGCAAAACGTTGGTGACCGCGATGTGGCTGGTTTTACCCTTTTTAATCTGTGATTGTCTCTAGACCCTGCCACATGCCACATGTGTCTGAGCCATTGAAATGTGACTCCAATTTGTCTCTTTACTGACATTTTGCCTGTTTGATTGCCTTATGGAGGGAATAGCTACACTGTTTGCATTGGATTGTGTATGTGTGCCATTCAGAGGTGGAATGGGCAAGACAAAATATTTGGTATGGTAGTGTATGGTAGTATGTTGCACCGGTTTGTGACAAGAACTGCAATGCTGCTGTTTTTTAATGCTCAACAGTTTCCCAGGTGGATCAAGAATGGTCCACCACCCAAAGGACATCCAGCCAACTTGACACAACTGTGAGAAGCATTGGAGTCAACATGGGCTAGCCTCATTGTGGAACACTTTCGACACCTTGTAGAGTCCATGCCCTGACAAATTGAGGCTGTTCTGAGGGCAAAAGGGGAAGGTGGTTGCAACTCAATATTATAAAGGTGTTCTTAATGTTTTGTACACTCAGTGTATATTATAACAGGTTTGGCTAAATATTAGCCAACCGGTGGTTTTCCCACGCAGTTACTCAAGACTAGGTTAACTAATGACAGCGGGTCGAGCAACTGTGACTCTTTCAGAGCTGTAATGGATAAAAGTCAGGGGACTCTAGTGCAGCCACTAATGTGTGAGCGAGCCACTCCAGCTGAAATGTATGTGCTGTCACACCCAGAATGGATAACGGAGAGGTCCCTGTGAGCTCTCTCCTGAAAAAAGGCCTCACCTCAAGTCCCTCGGGGACCGTTCCACACTGCGCTACTCTCAAGGAGGGATTATCGACACCATCACGCATAAGCACACATCTTAACCACTCCCTTCATCTCTCTCCCTTCTTCTCTCCATCTCTCCCTCCCTCTATTTTTTTGTCTCTCTTTCGACCTTCTCTTTATTTATTCACTCTCTCTTTCTTCATATCCCTTACTCTGTTTCTAAATCTCTCTCCCTCTCTCCTGCTCTCTGGCAGCAGAGCTGACTATAGTGCTGGTTGCCAGGGAGCATGTTCTTAACTGACTTGCATAGTTAAATAAAGGTTAAATAAATAAATAAAACATGTACAGTGACTTCAGAAAGTACTCATACACATTGACTTATTACACATTTAGTTGTATAATGGCCTGAATTTCTTATTTTAAAATTGTCTCTCAACCATCTTCACACCATACCACAAGGTGAAAACATGTTTGGCGAAATTCTTACAAATTATTTGAAAATTAAATACAGAAATATCTTCTTTACATAAGTATTCACACCCAAGAGCCAATACTTTGTAGAAGCACCTTTGATGGCGATTACATCTTTGGGTGTGTCTGTATTAGCTTTGCACATCTGGATTTGGGGATTTTCTCCCATTCTTCCTTGCAGATTTTCTCAAGCTCTGTTAAGTTAGATGGGGAGTGGTGTTAAACAGCAATCTTCAAGTCTTTCCACAGATTTTCAATGGGATTCAAGTCTGTGCTTTGGCTGGGCCACTCAAGGACTTTCACATTCTTGTGCTAAAGCCATTCCAGTGTTGCTTTGGCTGTACTTTATGCTTGGGGTCCGTTGGAAAATAAACCTTCGCCCTAGTATGAGGTCGTTTCAACTCTGAAGCAGGTTCTCATCAAGGATTTCCTTACATATTGCTCCATTTATTGTTCTCACGTGCCTTTTTTGCAAACTCCAGGCGTGCTGTCATGTGATGTTTATTTCAGGAGAGGTTTCCGTCTGAACACTCTCCCATAAAGCCAAGATTGGTGAAGTTCTGTAGAGAAGTCTGTCCTTCTGGCAGGTTCTCCCATCTCAACCAATGAGTTCTGTCAGAGTGGTCATTGGGTTCTTGGTCACCTCCCTGACCAAGGTCCTTCTTGCCAGGTTGCTCAGTTTGGTTGGACAGCCAGCTCTAGGCAGAGTCTGGGTAGTTTCATATTTTCTCCATTTCCCAATGACGGAGACCTCTGTGCTCTTGGAAACTTTTAACACTCTAGAAATTGTTATATACCTTTCCCCAGATACACCACATGACCAAAGGTATGTGGACAACTACTCGTCAAAAATCTTATTTCAAAATCATGGACATTAATATGGATTTGGTCCCCCTCTTGCTGCTATAAAAGCCTCCACTGTTCTGTGAAGGCTTTCCACTAGATGTTGGAACATTGCTGTGGGGACTTGCTTCCATCCAGCCACAAGAGCATTAGTGAGGTTGAGTACTGATGTTGGGCGATAAGCCTGGGTTGCAGTCGACGTTCCAATTCATCCCAAAGGTGTGTTCAAAGGGGTTTAGGTCAGGGCTCTCAAGGCCAATCAAGTTCTTCAAAACAGATCTGGACAAAATATTTCTGTATGGACCTCGCTTTGTGCACAGGGTCATTGTCACGCTGAAACAGGAAAGGGCCTTCCCCAAACTGTTGCCACAAAGTTGAAAGCACAGAATCGTGTAAAATGTAATTGTATGCTGTAGCATTAAGATTTCCTGTCACTGGAACTAAGGGGCCTAGACTGGACAATGAAAAACAGCCCCAAACCATTATTCCTCCTCCACCAAACTTTACAGTTAGCACTATGCATTCAGGAAGGTAGCATTTTCCTGGCATCTGCCGAACCCAGACGCCAATGGCGGCGAGCTTTACACCACTCCAGCCAATGCTTGACATTGAGCATGGTGATCTTAGGCTTGTGTGCGGCTGCTCGGCCATGGAAACCCATTTCATGACGCTCCCGATGAACAGTTATTGTGCTGACGTTGCTTCCAGAGGCAGTTTGGAAGTCAGTAGTGTGTGCTACCAAAGACAGATGATTTTGACGCGCTATGCACTTCAGCACTCAGTGGTTCCGTTCTGTGAGCTTGTGTGGCCCACCACTTCGCGGCTGAGCCGTTGTTGCTAATAGATGTTTCCACTTCACAACAACAGCACTTATAATTCACCGGGGCAGCTCTAGCAGGGCAGGAATTTGACGAATTGACTTGTTGGAAAGGAGGCATCTTATGACGGTGTCACGTTGAAAGTCACTGAGCTCTTCAGTAAGGCCATTCGAATGACCTCTTCGGGATGTCATTCGAAAACATAATGTTAACTTTCACTGCTATGCGGATGACACACAGCTGTACATTTCAATGAAACATGGTGAAGCCCCAAAATTGCCCTCGCTAGAAGCCTGTGTTTCAGACATAAGGAAGTGGATGGCTGCAAACGTTCTACTTTTAAACTCGGATAAAACAGAGATGCTTGTTCTAGGTCCCTAGAAACAAAGAGATCTTCTGTTGAATCTGACAATTAATCTTGATGGTTGTACAGTCGTCTCAAATAAAACTGTGAAGGACCTCGTTGTTACTCTGGACCCTGATCTCTCTTTTGACGAACATATCAAGACTGTTTCAAGGTCAGCTTTTTTCCATCTACGTAACATTGCAAACATCAGAAACTTTCTGTCCATAAAATGATGCAGAAAAATTAATCCATGCTTTTGTTACTTCTAGGTTAGACTACTGCAATGCTCTACTTTCCGGCTACCCGGATAAAGCACTAAATAAACTTCAGTTAGTGCTAAATACGGCTGCTAGAATCCTGACTCGAACCCAAAAATGTGATCACATTACTCCAGTGCTAGCCTCCCTACGCTGGCTTCCTGTTAAGGCAAGGGCTGATTTCAATGTTTTACTGCTAACCTACAAAGCATTACATGGGCTTGCTCCTACCTATCTTTCCGATTTGGTTCTGCCGTACATACCTACACGTACACTACGGTCACAAGACGCAGGCCTCCTAATTGTCCCTAGAATTTCCAAGCAAACAGCTGGAGGCAAGGCTTTCTCCTATAGAGCTCCATTTTTATGGAATGGTCTGCCTACCCATGTGAGGGATGCATACTCGGTCTCAACCTTTAAGTCTTTACTGAAGACACATCTCTTCAGTGGGTCATATGATTGAGTGTAGTCTGGCCCAGGAGTGTGAAGGTGATAGGAGAGGCACTGGAGCAACGAACCACCCTTGCTGTCTCTGCCTGGCCGGTTCCCCTCTCTCCACTGGGATTATCTGCCTCTAAACCTTTTACAGGGTCTCAGTCACTGGCTTACTGGTGCTCTCTCATGCCGTCCCTAGGAGGGGCTCTGTCTAATTATCTCTCTAATTCTCTCTCTCTCTCTTTCTTTCTCTCTCTCGGAGGACCTGAACCCTAGGACCACGCCTCAGGACAACCTGGCATGATGACTCCTTGCTGTCCTCAGTCCACCTGGCCGTGCTGCTGCTCCAGTTTCAACTGTTCTGCCTGCGGCTAATGAACCCTGACCTGTTCACCGGACGTGCTAACTGTCCCAGACCTGCTGTTTTCCACTCTCTAGAGACCGCAGGAGCGGTAGAGATACTCTTAATGATCGGCTATGAAAAGCCAACTGACATTTACTCCTGAGGTGTTGACATGCTGCACCCTCGACATCTACTGTGATTATTATTATTTGACCATGCTGGTCATTTATGAACACTTCAACATCTTGGCCATGTTCTGTTATAATCTCCACCCGGCACTGCCAGAAGAGGACTGGCCACCCCTCATAGACTGGTTCCTCTCTAGGTTTCTTCCTAGGTTTTGGCCTTTCTACTGAGTTTTTCCTAGCCACCGTGCTTCTACACCTGCATTGCTTGCTGTTTGGAGTTTTAGGCTGGGTTTCTGTACAGCACTTTGAGATATCAGCGGATGTAACAAGGGCTATATAAATAAATGTTATTTTATTTGATTCTACCTCCAATGTTTGTCTATTGAGATTGCATGACTGTGTGCTCAATTTTAAATACCTGTCAGCAACAGGTATGGCTGACATAGCCAAATCCACTCATTTGAAGGTATGTCCACATACTTTCGTATATATATATACTGTGTATGCCTCATCACAATTCTATCTCAGAGATCTACGGACAGTTTCGACCTTGGACTTGATGGTATAGTTTCTGCACTGTCAACTGTGGGACCGTATATAGACAGGTGTGTTTATTTCTAAATCATGTCCAAACAATTGAATTGGCCACAGGTGGCCTCCAATCAAGTTGTAGGGACATCTCACGGATGATCAAAAGCAATTGGATGCACCTGAGCTCAATGTGGCGTGTCATAGCAAAGTGGTGTGAATACTAACCTAGATACGTTTGTAAACATTTCTAAAAACACATTTTCACTTTGTCATTATGGGGTATTGCGTGTCAATTGGTGACAAAGGTAATCTATTGAATCCATGTTGAATACCACAACAAAATGTGGAATACGTCGTCAAGGGATATGACAACTTTCTGAAGGCACTGTAACTCACAGCCCACTCTCACAGAGAAGGGAATCATACATGATTAAGCATTATAAGTCCAGGTAATGTTGATCCAGAGAAGGTGTTACAAAAATAATATCAACCTTCCATCTCTGCAGTGTAAAATGTCAATAAATCAGTAAATGTGAAATGGTTTGTGTGGCTTAGTCACCTAGCAACAGGGTTGTTCCTGTGGTGCAGCTGTATATCAGTGTGCTGGGGTCTCCTGATATAGACAGGGCTTTCTGAGACAAACTACAGTAGCACCATGACGAAAAAAACCTAGCACTTACTGGTGTCCCTTCCAACCGCTGTATATCTTCTTAAACATACCACTGTTCAATATACAGAATCTCTCTCTATATACAGAACATCTTTTGTCCGTGTGCTTACATGATTGTAATTATTATCTTAGACATCCTGTAGATGACCACACTCGTGAGAGATGCAGTGAGAATTCTCCTCTACTACCTTGTATATGTTCACTTCCCTCCTAACCTCCACCCTTAACAAGTTCTCCTCTGTAGCAGATGGTAGAGGAGGAAGGGGAGCTAGGGAACGGGGGGGGGGGTGAAGCTGGTTGGCTGGAGGCTCTGTGTTCACCTTGTGTAAACACGCTTAAACTTTTAATGAATACTGATGTAATCAGAAGCCTCCTCTGAGATGGGAGAGAGGGAGGGGAGTGCAGAGGCTTTCAAACCACCATCCCACTTCAGTTGGTTAATCTTGCCCTCCTTCTCTACTGCCCCTAGTATCCCCCTCCCTCCAAACCTCCCTTTCTCATCTCCCTGCCTCTTCTCACCTGAGAGCTAGTCACGCATGCTCCCTCACATACTGGCAGCAGTTGAGAGAGCTGGGGGCGGGGGGAACGAGGTGAACTCTTATGCCCAGCACAAGCCTCTTTTCCTGTGCCACCTTAGCCCTCACCCCCATCACCTGCCTCTCCATCAGTGCCCAGGTCTGCCTGCATGGTGACAGCCTGCATGTGTTCTGTTGGCTGGAAAAGCTGTCTGATAAGCACAGCGGGCTGCAAACAGGTGTGACAGGTTTACGCTTGCTCTGCCCCTCCGGTGGAATCAAAACCCTGGCTAAAACCTGTATCCTTCCTACCCCCTTGCCACTCCATTTTACACCCTTGCCAGAATCATACCACTCACTGCCACCACATCCCAGACAGGAATGTGTAACCTAGTGATGTGATGCTACAGACTCAAATTCAACAGCTATATCTCAGGGATGGTTCAAATGGCAGTGTGAGTGTGTGTGTGTGTGTGTGTGTGTGTGTGTGTGTGTGTGTGTGTGTGTGTGTGTGTGTGTGTGTGTGTGTGTGTGTGTGTGTGTGTGTGTGTGTGTGTGTGTGTGTGTGTGTGTGTGTGTGTGTGTGTGTGTGTGTGTGTTTGTGTGTTTATACCTGTGTAAGTATCGGCAGATAGCCTAGCGGTTAATAGCGTTGGACCAGTAACAGAAAGGTCCCTGGTTCAAATCCCTATGCCAACTAGGTGAAGGTGCCCCCTTGAGCAAGGCACTCAACCCTAACTGCTGCTGTAAGTCGCTCTGGATAAGATGTAAAATGTATCATTAGCACATTCAGACAGTTCCAGCTAAATTCTTGCTTGAGAAATTGCTCTTGCTAAGAAGCTTTTTGACCATTTTAATTGAAAACATAAAGGGATTAATCAGGATTTTGGCAATGATGACCTTTATCTACATCCCCATGAGTTAGGTGAACTCGTGGATACCATTGTTATGTATCTGTGTCCAGTATGAATGAAGTTAGAGGTAGTTTTGTGAGCCAATGCTAACTAGCATTAGCACAATGACTAGAAATCTATGGGTATCTAAACTCAGCAAAAAAAGAAACGTCCCTTTTTCAGGACCCTGTCTTTCAAAGATAATTTGGAGAAATCCAAATAACTTCACAGATCTTCATTGTAAAGAGTTTAAACACTGTTTCCCATGTTTGTTCAATAAACCATAAACAATTAATGAACGTGCACCTGTGGAACGGTCTTTAAGACACTAACAGTTTACAGACGGTAGGCAATTAAGGTCAAAGTTATGAAAACTTAGAACACTAAAGAGGCCTTTCTACTGACTCTGAAAAACACCAACAGAAAGATGCCCAGGGTCCCTGCTCATCTGCGTGAATGTGCCTCAGGCATGTTACAAGGAGGCATGAGGCCTGCAGATGCAGAATAAATTGCAATGTCCGTACTGTGAGACGCCTAAGACAGAGCTACCGGGAGACAGGACGGATAGCTGATCGTCCTCGCAGTGGCAGACCACGTGTAACAACACCTGCACAGGATCGGTACATCCGAACATCACATCCCCCCCCCCCCCCCCCCCCTGGGACACATTACTCCATTTCTGTTCGTCACATGTCTGTGGAACTTGTTCAGTTTATGTCTCAGTTGTTGAATCTTATGTTTATACAAATATTGAAAATAAATACGGTTGACAGTGAGAGGACATTTCTTTTTTTGCTGAGTTTACTAGCATGCTATGGGTATCTACTAGATACCCAAGTATCTCTTTAATTGTCACCCAGAAATGATTTGACATTGAGATAAAAACGGATGCCGGCAGAATTGAGCCTTTCAGAGAGATGCCTTGTGGCAACCAGCCGATGTCGTTTTCCCCTTGTCATGTTTTGGCTGCCTGCCCAAAGGTCAAGAGGCATTAACATTCTCACTGTAAATGACTGACTACGCTTTAGAACCATTGACACAACACAGAATCATTCCTTGATCTCTCTCTCTCTCTCTCTCTCTCTCTCTCTCTCTCTCTCTCTCTCTCTCTCTCTCTCTCTCTCTCTCTCTCTCTCTCTCTCTCTCTCTCTCTCTCGCCCCCTCACTCTGCTCCTCCCTTTGTTCCTCAAGCCTCCCTTTGTTCCTCAAGCCTTTCAGCCCAAGTGGCCGGTAATTACGGTTACCGTAAGAGAAGAGATGAACAGAAATGGAGCAGAGAGCAGACAACGAATTGCCACACAAAGTTAAGCGCACTACAGCACACTCTCTCTCTCTCTCTCTCTCTCAAGATGCTCAGACAAGGAAAAGAAAGGGTGAGAGAGGAGGTGTGTGTTTTGGGGGGGGATCTGAGGACAGAGCCAAGTCACGCTTCTACCCTCCTACCCCTACCCTCCCACTGAAAAAAAATAGAATGAAATAACAGCTCACCTTATTCAGAACAAGAATAAACAGAAAAACAGAGAGGTGGGAAATGAGGTTCCACAGATGTCAAATTGTGATTCAGATTCTCCAGTGTTCTCACTGCACACTTTTGTTTTAGAAGAGGGAGTGAGGGAGGGCAGAGAGAGATAAGTGTGGAGGTGGAGGGATATTGTGATGTGGGCATGTATTTTATTAATTTAAACTTTATTTAACTTGGCAAGTTAAGAACAAATTCTTATTTATAATGACGGCCTACCCCGGCCAAACACTAACCGGACGACGCTGGGCCAATTGTGCGCCTCCCTATTGGACTCCCAATCACGGCCAGTTGTGATAAAGCCTGGAATTGAACGATTGTTTCGAGTGATGCCTCTAGCACTGAGATGCAGTGTCTTAGACTGATGCGCCACTCAGGAGCCCGAGTGTATACTTTGCAATCTGAAAGTATTCAGATCCCTTGACCTTTTCCGCATTAGTTTCCAGGCACTTTGTTGAATCACCTTTGGCAGCGATTACAGCCTCAAGTCTTCTTGGGAATAGCACACCTGTATTTGGGGAGTTTCTCCCATTCTTCTCTGCAGATTTTCTCTGGCTCTGTCAGGTTGGATGGGGAGCGTCGCTGCACAGCTATTTTCAGGTCTCTCCAGAGATGTTGGATTGGGTTCAAGACAGGGCTCTGGCTGAGCCACTCCTACGTTGTCTTGGCTGTGTTCTTAGGGTCGTTGTCCTGTTGGAAGATGAACATTCACTCCAATCTGAGGTCCTGAGCACTCTGGAGCCGATTTTCATCAAGGATCTCTCTGTACTTGCTCCGTTCATTTTTTCCTCAATCTTTACTTGTCTCCTAGTCCCTGCTGCTGAAAAACTTCCCAGACAGCATGATGCTGCCACCACCATGCTTCACCGTAGGGATGGTGCCAGGTTTCCTCCAGACATGACGCTTGGCATTTAGGCCAAAGAGCTCAATCTTGGTGTCATCAGACCAGAGAATCTTGTTTCGCATGGTCTGAGAGTCCTTTAGGTGCCTTTCGGCAAACTCCAATGTCATGTGCCTTTTACTGAGGATTGGCTTCCGTCTGGCCACTCTACCATAAAGGCCTGATTGGTGGAGTGCTGCATGGATGGATGTCCTTCTGGAAAGTTCTCCCATCTACACAGAGGAACTCTGGAGCTCTGTCAGAGTGATAATCTGGTTCTTTGTCACCTCCCTGACCAAAGCCCTTCTACCCTGATTATTCAGTTTGGCTGGGCGGCCAGTTCTAGGAAGAGTCTTTGTGGTTCCAAACTTCTTACATTTAAGAATGATGGAGGCCACTGTGTTCTTGGGGACGTTCAGTGCTGCAGAAATGTTTTGGTACCCTTCCCCAGATCTGTGCCTCGACACAATCCTGTCTCAGAGCTCTACGGACAACGTTAGCTTGGTTTATGCTCTGACATGCACTGTCAACTGTGGGACCTTATATAGACAGGCGTGTGCCTTTCCAAATCATGTCCAGTCAATTTAATATACCACAGGTTGATTCCAATCAAGTTGAAGAAACCTCTCAAGGATGATCAAAGGAAACAGGATGCACCTGAGCTCAATTTCGAGTCTAATAGCAAACATTTCTAAAAACCTGTTTTCGTTTTGTAATTATGGAATACTGTTTGTAGATTGATGAGGATAATTGTTTATTTAATACATTTTAGAATAAGGCTGAAAACATACAGAGCACCACCCATTTTGAGCCCCACATTTTTTGCCCAGTTATTTTTAAGAAATGCCTTTTTTTATCCATTAAAATAACATCAAATTGGTAAAAAATACAGTATAGACATTGTTAATATTGTAAATGACTATTGTAGCTGGAAACGGCTGCATTTTTATAGAATATCTACAGAGGTGTACAGAGGTCCATTATCAGCAACCATCACTCCTGTGTTCCAATGGCTCATTGTGTTAGCCAATCCAAGTTTATCATTTTAAAAGGCAAGCATCTCGGAGTTGCCTCTTCACTGTTGACGTTGAGACTGGTGGTTTGCGGGTACTATTTAATGAAGCTGCCAGTTGAGTATGTGTGAGGCGTCTGTTTCTCAAACTAGACACTCTAATGTACTTGTCCTCTTGCTCAGTTGTGCACCGGGGCTTCCCGCTGCTCTTTCTATTCTGGTTAGAGCCAGTTTGTGCTATTCTGTGAAGGAAGTAGTCAAATCAAATCAAATTTTAATTTGTTGCATACACATGGTTAGCAGATGTTAAGGCAGGGTAGCAAAATGCTTGTGCATCTAGTTCTGACAATGCAGTAATATCTAACAAGTAATCTAACAAATTCACAACAACTACCTACCTACCATACACACAAATGTAAAGGGATGAATAAGAATATGTACATATAAATATATGGATGAGCGATGGTCTAGCGGGAAAGGCAAGAGGCAGTTGATGGTATAGAATACAATATATACAGTGCCTTGCGAAAGTATTCGGCCCCCTTGAACTTTGCGACCTTTTGCCACATTTCAGGCTTCAAACATAAAGATATAAAACTGTATAGTGGGACACAAACTTTTTTAACAAATCAAAAACTGAAAAATTGGGCATACTTTTGGGAGAAATGTCCTCTGGTCTGATGAAACAAAAATAGAACTGTTTGGCCACAATGACCCTCGTTATGTTTGGAGGAAAAAGGGGGTGTCTTGCAAGCCGAAGAACAACATCCCAACCGTGAAGCACAGGGGTGGCAGCATCATGCTGTGGCGGTGCTTTGCTGCAGGAGGGACTGGTGCACTTCACAAAATAGATGGCATCATGAGGAAGGAAAATTCTGTCGATATATTGAAGCAACATCTCAAGACATCAGTCAGGAAGTTAAAGCTTGGTCACAAATGGATCTTCCAAATGGACAATGACCCCAAGCATACTTCCAAAGTTGTGGCAAAATGGCTTAAGGACAACAAAGTCAAGGTATTGGAGTGGCCATCACAACACCCTGACCTCAATCATATAGAAAATATTTGGGCAGAACTGAAAAAGCGTGTGCGAGCAAAGAGGTATACAAACCTGACTCAGTTACACCAGCTCTGTCAGGAGGAATGGGCCACAATTCACCCAACTTATTGTGGTAAGGCTTGTGGAAGGCTACCCAAAACGTTTGACCCAAGTTAAACAATTTAAAGGCAATTCTACCAAATACTAATTGAGTGTATGTAAACTTCTGACCCACTGGGAATTTATTATTATGACATTTCACATTCTTAAAGTAAAGTGGTGACCCTAACTGACCTAGGACAGGGAATTTTTACTAGGATTAAATGTCAGGAATTATGTATTTGGCGTATCTGTATTTGGCGTATCTAAAGGTGTATCTAAACTTCCAAATTCAACTGTAGATATTCCATTAAAAATCAACCGTTTCCAGCTACAATAGTCATTTCCAACATAATCCATGTCTACACTATATTTCTGATCAATTTGCTGTTGTATTAATGGACAAAAATTGTGCTTTTCCTTTAAAAACAAGGACATTTCTAAGTGACTCCAAACTTATATTACATATGCTGTATATTAAAATATATATAAAATCAAATTAGGGGGGGTTTGCCTGTGTTGCATGTTATTTTGACATTAATACTATGTAAAAAATAAATAATATATATACAGTATATATCATTGAGTTAATAAAGCCGCATACAAACAGGCAGCTCCAAAATGCAGGTGTTTCAGCCAAGCTCAGTGCTTTCCTTGGTGATGGGGCAGACCAGCAGATAATAGGAGCATTGCACCGTGATTGGCTCAGCATTGCACCGTGATTGGCTCAGTGTTCTGTCACTCATAGGGACACTGTCACCCACCTTTAGTAAGGGTCGCCATCAAGAATGTGAGCCCTTTGGGTGCTGCCATAGAGTTACATTAGAAGTGCCCTTCCAAGAAGGCTCAAGGTCATTGGCCACAGATAAAATGACATCAAATCTCATTATATCTACAGTACCTTTGAATGGACTGATCATGTAGATATAATGATATACAAGTAGATAATCTACTGGCAAATCTTTTGCCAGTAGAAATCACAAATTCAACAATGAGTTGTTTGGAAGGAATCGGTGACAGTGGCTAACCGCAAACATTGCAACTGGGAAGTCAGACTGGGAAAATATGTTTTGAACGGTCAACCAACTCGGAATTGTAAACTCGGAATTGCAAATACAATTTGCTAACGAAGGACCACAACAAGGTGAGTCCAAAAATGTCTTATATGCTGCTGCATAAATTATGTAAAATTCCAGGGAGATATGGTCAGCCATATAAGCTATGTTTAAAAAAAAGGCAGTAAATGAGGCTGAATGAACTGTTTCGCTGCCAGACAAGGCTCCGCTGATAGCCAGGTGTAACAGTGGTAAGGATTCACTCTATGGTGCTGAAAAGAAAGCTCTGCTGTTGGGACATCTTTATGGAGGCCCTAACAGTTTGTGGGCACTGCTTGTCACCGATATAGTGCAATTCATGTATTGTTCAGTGTTGTGTTGTGTAGTGGCTTTGCTGGCATGCATCTACAAAGATTTGGGAGGGAGTTTCCCCCACCAAGATTTACATGCTAAAATCGCCACTGATAATGTAACAAAACATGGAAAAAGTCAAGGGGTCTGAATACTTTCCGAATGCACTGTGTACCATAGGGAAGAGCAGGGCTGCTTTCTAATCAGAACAATAAGGTCAGGTATCCAGGGAGGGAGGGGTCAGCGTTATCCTAGCCAGGGAAATGTCACTGGTCCTGCAGAGGCCTGTTTGAGTAAATCCAACGCATCACAACAACAACCTATTGATCACTCACTAATTGGTAATGGATGAGGGTCACTGCATGCAGAAAACGCAGGTGTGGACACACACACTGAACACGCACGCACGCACGCACGCACGCACGCACGCACGCACGCACACACACACACACACACACACACACACACACACACACACACACACACACACACACACACACACACACACACACACACACACACACACACACACACACACACACACACACACACACACACACACACACACACACACACACACGTCTGGGAAATATACTCAGGTGAACAATCCCAAGTCAAATCGATCAAGGTCTAAGAGCTAATGGAAGGGAGATAGCTCGCTAAACCCTCCCTGAAACGCACAGTTAATGAGTCTGTTTCATGGCGCACCACGCTAGCTGGATCAGGGGTACTCCTGGGATACATTAGCATTGCACTAACTAACTCCAGTAAAGCGGTCATTATGGATTTCCATCAGGCTGTAATTGTGATTGGGGTGGGAGTGGAACATGATCAGGGTACAAAACATTGACCTCCCACTGACCGTCCTGTGTGTATTGGGGTACACAGATGCACGTACGCACTCTGTCATACTCTGTCCATCCACACACACACATAGAGAGGCACACGCACGCACACACACATTATAATGCGCACTACAACATATTATTAGAATGTCTGTATACACTGCAGTGTACAAACCAAACAGTTACTGCAGGAACAAGAGAGAGCACGCCAGCCCAACTCAACCTGTCCAGGTCAGCGTCTGGCTGGGAGCGACAGGACTGTCACAGCAACACAGACACATACAGACCACAGCATCACAACTAAGGGAGAGAGGGAAACAGGCCCTATTGTTTCATATTACAGTCCCTCACAAAGAATGCAAACCACAATGGAACCAATCAGATGGGAGCTGACTGTGTGTCTGTGTCAGAGAGCACAACAGAACAGTGTACTGCCTACACTTGTTTATTTTTTATTTTTATGAAATAGTTTTAATTAAATCGTTTTTAATCACAGCTAAAGTTTGTATTGCTTCTGAATCCGCGCAGCGGTCAGCCGTTACAGCTGGGACCTGGTTTCCTGTTAAGTAGCAGTTAGCATGAAAATGGAAAACCTGCTTTCTAAGTACACTGACCTTACTGTAACCCAGGCAAACCAAATATCAGATTTAAAGGCCTCCTATAGCAAAGCTGTCGATGAGTCGGGCGGCGTTGTCCCAATCCACGGACAGATGTTCAGCTCAACTCTGCGCCCATAGGAGACTGGACACTCGCAAGGCATAGGAGATCGGGGAGGCAGTCTGGCCATCCATCTATCCGAGAAGATCCAATCAAGCTATCAAACAGCTCTGCCCCGCTTGAGAAGGACCTACCAGCCCAAGGAGTCAGCACAGATCCTGGGTGTATACCAACAGCAGATCGTTTCCCCATTGGATTCCATCACTACCACCATCATGCTACCGAAGGGGTTCAGGACATTTCAGCTGACTCTTTGCCCTAAACGAATACCTGCCTAAACTTAGCAATGGCAGTAATGTCTCTTTTTGTGACAACTTGGATTTGCTGTGGGAGCAACCAGCATTTTTAGAAGAAACAGGATTCACTCTAACCGCAGGGGTTCCAGGATTATTTCCAGCAACATCGTAAACTGTTTTAGAGACTTTAGGGTCTGGTAGTACTCCAGTTCTCCATGTCAGAATAAGCAACAGAGGACTTGGGAACTATATCAACTCCTATAGAAATGTAACTATGGTTACTGTGAGTAACGTAATTCATGTAGCTTTAACATCGCCTTGTAGTGCGTTTATACAAACTGTTATCTCCTACCATTTTGATAGATTGGAGACTGTCAGAAATTGTGGTTGTAACTTAAAACATGTGGCTGTTATCTTCTTAAAGTATAGGGGGCAGAATTTTCAATTTTGGATAAATAGCATGCCCAATTTCAACTTCCTGCTACTCATGCCAAGAATATAAGATATGCATAGTATTAGTAGATTTGGATAGAAAACACACAATTTTCTAAAACTATTTGAATCATGTCTGTGACTATAACATAACTTATGTAGCAGGCAAAACCCCAAGAACTAACCGTTCAGAATCTTTTTTTTAGGTCTCTGTCTGTTCAGTGAGTTCTCATTGGGAAACGATATTTCTTAGGAACTTGTTTTCAATTCCTACCGCTTCCACTGGATGTTACCAGTCCTTTGAATTTGGTTGAGGTTATTCCTTTGTGCAATGAAGAAGTACGGCCATCTAGGAATTGCGTAACACTGTTGAGAGTTGAGCAAGACTTGAAAAGTAACTTGGTTTGTTGTCTTCCTGTATTGAACAGAGATAGACCCGTCTTCAATTTGATCGATCATTAACGTTTAAAAATACCTAAAGTTGTATTACAAAAGTAGTTGTAATGTTTTGGCAAAGTTTACAGGCAACCTTTGAAATATTTTGTAGTGACGTTGCACAATTTGAAAGCTATTTCTTTCTGGATCAAATGCGCCAAATAAATGGACATTTTGGATATATATGGACGGAATTAATCGAACAAAAGGACCAATTGTGATGTTTATGGGACATATTGGAGTGCCAAAAAAAGAAGCTCGTCAGAGGTAAGGCATGTTTATATTTTATTTCTGCGTTTTGTGTAGCGCCTGCAGGGTTGAAATATGCTACCCTTCAGACTGTAGTGCTGCACTTTTTGAAGCATCCACCCCCGGACTACAGCTTTTCATACTGTATCAGAAATGGGAAAAAGGGTGTGGGGACAGCCTCTATTTTTACAAATACTCTCAGCTGTAAGGACATTTTATTTGGCAACTTTGGGTCTTTTGAGCATCATGCTATACTGTTTAAATGTCAGCCACCAGCGCTGGCCATAACCTTGTAAAGCCCACCAAAGCACTCCCCCACAATCTTTACTGATTGCTCTGAAATATTGTCTATTGTCCTTGAGAACAATGATAAAATCATTGTGCCGAGTGATTTTAATAATTACTAAGGCAATAAGAAAAGCCGGATGTGCTCATTTAAAAAATCTTGATCACTATTACTCGCTAGGCTACCCTGGGGTGGCAGGGTGGTTAGAGCGTTGGACTAGTAACCGGAAGGTTGCAAGTTCAAACCCCCAAGCTGACAAGGTACAAATCTGTCATTCTGCCCCTGAACATCCAGTTAACCCACTGTTCCTAGGCTGTCATTGAAAATAAGGATTTGTTCTTAACTGACTTGCCTAGTTAAATAAAGGTAAAATAAAAAATAATAATTTGAGAGTGCACTTCTTGACCATTGAGGGCCTGATAAATCCTACCCCTGAAAACCTACGTGAACTTTTCTCCTTATCTAAATGTGAGGAGTTTGTGGCATATTTCAGAGATAAGACAAACATTAGGCTGGGTATCTGTCAAACAAGACACTGTTGACCATGGAGCCATGGAGAGGTGGGTTGGCCTCTCCGGTCCAGTTCTAAATTGGTTTAGGACCTATTTAATAGGTAAAGAGTTTTTTGCCACCCTTGGTGAACGTAACTCAGACATCATTCATATCCCATGTAGTGTTCCACAAGGTTTGATGTTGGGTCCGGTACTGTTCAGTTAATAAGTCAGAAGTTTACATACACTTAGGTTGGAGTCATTAAAACTAGTTTTTTACTCCACAAATTTCTTGTTAACAAAATATCGTTTTGGCAAGTCGGTTAGGACATCTACTTTGTGCATGACACAAGTCATTTTTCCAACAATTGTTTACAGACAGATTATTTCACTTATGATTCACTGTATCACACTTCCAGTGAGTCAGAAGTTTACATACACTACGTTGAATGTGCCTTTAAACAGCTTGGGAAATTCCAGAAAATTCCATCATGGCTTTAGAAGCTTCTGGTAGGCTATTTGACCTAATTTGAGTCAATTGGAGCTGTACATGTGGATGTTTTATTTCAAGTCCTACCTTCAAACTCAGTGCATCTTTGCTTGACATCATGGGAAAATCAAAAGATATCAGCCAAGACCTCAGAAAAACATTGTAGACCTCCACAAATCTGGTTCATCCTTGGGAGCAATTTCCAAACACCTGGAGGTACCACGTTCATCTGTACAAACAATAGTACGCAGGTATAAACACAATGGGACCACGCAGCCGCCATACAGCTCAGGAAGGAGACGCGTTCTGTCTCCTAGAGATGAACGTACTTTGGTGTCGAAAAGTGTAAATAAATCCAAGAACAACAGCAAAGGATGTGATGTTGCTGGAGGAAACAGGTACAAAAGTATCTATATCCACAGTAAAACGAGTCCTATATCAACATAACCTGAAAGGCTGCTCAGCAAGGAAGAAGCCACTTCTCCAAAACCGCCATAAAAAAGCCAGACAACCATTTGCAACTGCACATGAGGACAAATATCGTACTTTTTGGAGAATTGTCCTCTGGTCTGATGAAACATTAATAGAACTGTTTGGCCATAAGAACAGCAACCCAACCGTGAAGCACGGGGGTGGCAGCATCATGTTGTGGGGGTGCTTTGCTGCAGGAGGGACTGGTGCACTTCACAAAATAGATGGCATGATGAGGCAGGAAAATTAAGTGGATATATTGAAGCAACATTTCAAGACATCAGTCAGGAAGTTAAAGCTTGGTCGCAAATGCGTCTTCCAAATGGACAATGACCCCAAGCATACTTCCAAAGTTGTGGCAAAATGGCTTAAGGACAACAAAGTCAAGGTATTGGAGTGGCCATCACAAATCCCTGACCTCAATCCTATAGAAAATTTGTGGGCAGAACTGAAAAATCGTGTGCGAGCAAGGAGGCCTACAAACCTGACTCAGATACACCAGCTCTGTCAGGAGGAATGGGCCAAAATTCACCCAACTTAATGTGGGAAGCTTGTGGAAGGCTACCCAAAACATTTGACCCAAGTGAAACCATTTAAAGGCAATGCTACCAATTACTAATTGATTGTATGTAAACTTCTTACCCACTGGGAATGTGATGAATGAAATAAAAGCTGAAATAAATAATTCTCTCTACTATTATTCTGACATTTCACATTCTTAAAATAAAGTGGTGATCCAATTTTCACTATGATTAAATGTCAGGAATTGTGAAAAACTAAGCTGATTTTTTTGGGGCTAAGGTGTATGTAAACTTCCGACTTCAACTGTATATATTACCCGTTGACAGCGATAACAGAAAGCACAGAAGTGATTTTCACTGCTCTCTCTACCCAGACGATGTACAACTTTACATTTCTGTGTCACCAGAGGATTTTAGCTCCACGGATAAATTATTAGACTGTATTAGTGATTTTAAATATTGGAATGGTTTACAATTTCCTCCAGCTAAATCAAGACAAGACCGAGGTACATATTGTTGGAGCCTTAACACAGAGAGAGAATCTGGCCGCACATTTGAATTCACATGCAATAAAGATAAAACACCAGGTAAAAAACCTTGGTGTTATTTTAGATTATGAACTTAATTTTTGAATCAAACATTAGGATTGTGAACAAAATAGTTTTTTTTACCACCTGGAAAATTGCCAAGTTGCGGCCGTTTCTCTCTCTGGCTGATACAGAGTGACTCATCCATGCTTTTATTACAAGCAGGTTTGACTTCTGTAATGCTCTCCTGTCTGGTCTACCCAAGAAAGCCATTGGTCAACTGCAAAACATACAGAATGCTGCAGCACGGGTACTGACCAAGACTAGAGAGCACACATTACACCGGTTTTAAGGTCTCTGCACTGGCTGCCTGTGAGTTTTAGAATTAATGTTAAGATTCTTCTATTGGTTTTTAAATAAATCCACGATTGTTCACCCCAATACATGTCAAACATGCTTTTACTTTATGTACCCAGTAGGTCCCTTAGGTCCTCTGGCACTGACCTTTGAACTATCCCAAAGCCTAGGACCAAGAGGCATGGAGAAGCAGCCTTTTGTTCTTACTTTTCACTCCCATCCTCTGGAATAGCCTGCCAGAGAACCTGATGGGAGTGGAAACTGTGGACATTTTTAAAAGAGATCTTAAAACACACCTTTTTCGCTTTCCCTTTCCTTTCCCTTTCCCTTTCCCTTTCCTTTCCTTTCCTTTCCTTTTCCTTTCCCTTTCCCTTTCTTTCCCTTTCCTTTTCCTTTCCTTTCCTTTCCCTTTCCCTTTCCCTTTCCCTTTCCTTTCCCTTTCCTTTCCCTTTCCCTTTCCCTTTCCCTTTTTCCTTTCCTTTCCTTTTTCCCTTTCCTTTCCTTTCCTTTCCTTTCCTTTTCCTTTCCCTTTCCCTTTCCCTTTCCTTTCCCTTTCCCTTTCCCTTTCCCTTTCCTTTCCCTTTCCCTTTCCCTTTCCCTTTCCCTTTCCCTTTCCTTTCCCTTTCCTTTCCTTTCCTTTCCCCTTTCCCTTTCCTTTCCTTTCCTTTCCTTTCCTTTTCCCTTTCCCTTTCCCTTTCCCCTTTCCCTTTCCCTTTCCTTTCCTTTCCTTTCCTTTCCTTTCCCCTTTCCCTTTCCTTTCCCTTTTTCCTTTCCCTTTCCCCCTTTCCCTTTTTCCCTTTCCCTTTCCCTTTCCCTTTCCTTTCCCTTTTTCCCTTTCCTTTCCCTTTCCCTTTCCTTTCCCTTTCCCTTTCCTTTCCTTTCCTTTCCTTTCCCTTTCCCTTTCCTTTTTTCCCTTTCCTTTCCTTTTCCCTTTCCTTTCCCTTTCCTTTCCTTTCCTTTCCCTTTCCCCCTTTCCTTTCCCCTTTTTCCCTTTCCCTTTCCCTTTCCTTTCCTTTCCTTTTCCCTTTCCCTTTCCCTTTCCTTTCCCTTTTTCCCTTTCCCTTTCCCTTTCCTTTCCCTTTCCCTTTCCTTTTCCTTTGGGTGCTTTTTAGTTGTTCAGTTTTTATTGTTATTCTTAGTTTTTTTAAAATCCTCTTAATGTTTGTTGTGTGGTAAATATTTACGTTTTTTATTTAAAAATGTTTTTTCTGTGAAGCGCGTTGCATTCCATGCCTGAAATGTGCTGTAGAAATAAAGCTTGAGTTGATTTGGGTGAGAGAGAGAGAGTGAGAAAAAGTGAGGGAAGGGAAGGCGTGATGGACAAAGATAAGATATTAATGACCATTACTGTAAAAAAAGAGCCAAAGGGCTTCTCATTAGCATAAACAGTGACTGTATTCATGTCACCATCACATTACATATGAAAATGGGTCGAGTGACATTATTCAACTGATCAGACTCATTAACCTTTTAACTACACAATCATTTTGGTTTGAGGAGCAGGGAGGGGAAGGTAGCGGTGACACCTCATTAACACACACAGTACAGCCTACAAACCACAGAGACCCCAAGATTTTCATCATCCCACGTACATCTCACAGACTGCCCGAGTATAATGATAGTAAAGCCCATACTAATGTAACGATGTCTGGTATCACCTCTATGCTAATGCCTGACCCGAACCTGGTGTAATTAAGACCTGCCTCAGATATTCATCCTCCCTCCTCACCCCTCATAGACAATCACCCACAGCAGCAGGCTCATAATATGCTCAGACAGAAAGGCTGCTGACTAAGACATACTGTGCATTATCTATGCATCCACAGAAGAAGAAAAACAACAGCTTATTGCTAATAAAAATCCCGTTCGAGACACACACACACACACACACGCACACGCACGCACGCACACGCACACACACACACACACGCACGCGCACACACACACACACACACACACAAGCAAACACTGTTTTACATTCAATTATTGCCGTGTCTGTCCAATCTAAAATTGCCTCGAGAAAACACACCACTATGGTTTATGAAAGCCTTCACAGTCTCTTTGAGGAACAATAACTATGTTAATCCTAATAACACTGAGAGCAATTATACCTCCCACGCCGGCCGCAGACCGCATCGGTCGCACTCAGACAAATGGATTGGTTGATTAGTTTTGCACTTGACTGGTTTTGTCTGGCAGCGCAGTCATATCCTGCCGACTACACCTCTGCCTCCTCCATTCCAACATAGCGAGAGCCATTTGGTGTGCAACAGATTACACACATACACATACATATGTAGGATCTTCATTTGAGCCAGTTTGCTACAGCAGGAAAATAATCCTGCTGCAACAGGAAATGTGAATTATTATGTGGATTATAATGAATGGGCATTTGTTTTGTAGGGATTGATCCAACCAAATGACAAAACTTTAGAAGCCTTTTTAAATCTCGGATACACTACAAGTTTTCATTTCCTGCTGTGCAGGACAATTCTCAGCAACAAAAGAGTGATCAAATCAAGATCCTGCATCTGTACACAGACGCCGCACCCTCACAGCCCTGTAGTGAACGAGCAATCTGACGTGTGGGCTAGTGGATTCAACTAGTAACACACAGATAGTAGAAATACCAGGAATACACTACTGTACTAAACCCTTCAAATGATCTTCTTTTATTGTTTATCACTCTCTGTTCCTTTCTTTTACTTCCAGTCTTCCCTGTTTCCCCTCCTCTCTGTCCCTGTACACAGTATGGATAGTGTTAGTGTTTGTAGAGTGGTGAGGCGCTTCAGTGCTAAGAATAGCAATGTCTACAGCCAGGTCTAAAGTAGCACTGTCTCCTCAGCCACCACACGGTCTCATCTGTTGTCACTGTTAACACAAACCCCTGCCCCGCCCCGCCTCACCGCCCCTCTCCCTATATCACCCCGACAGAGAGGAGCTGGTCACAGCATCATGGCAACCGACACAGTCCTCTCACTGTTACATCTTTGTCTGTCTGTAGGTCTGTGAGCATGTCTGTATGTAAGAAATGGACAACTATTGAGAAAGTTGATGAATAGTGATAAAGGTATTGTGTATTATGATCTCCCCTCTCCCCACCCTAAAAGTGAATCCTCTGAGGCTGCTAGAGTAGCCTCCCCTCCCCCACCCCCCCAGGGACGGCAAGCTATACGGTTGTCAGGCTGGAGATCCCTGAGAGAGGGGAGGGATGACAGCGCATGCCCATGGGACACAACGGAGAGAGAGAGAGAGAGAGGTAATGCCACGCCACACACACCCTCTCTCCCTCTCTGTATCATACACACACACCCTCTCTCTCGCTCTGTCTCATACACACATACCCTCTCTCCCCCTCTGTCTCTCTGTCTCTGTCTCATACACACACACACCCCGCTCTCTGTCTCATACACACACACCCTCTCTCTGTCTCATACACACACACCCTCTCTCTCTCTCTGTCTCATACACACACACCCTCACTCCCTCACAGGCTCATACACACACGCTCCCCCTCTCTCTGTCTCATACACACACACCCTCTCTCCCTCTCTGTCTCATACACACCCTCTCCCTCTCTGTCTCCTACACACACACCCTCTCTCTCTCTCTCTCTGTCTCATACACCCCCTCTCTCTCTCTCTCTCTCTCTCTCTCTCTCTCTCTGTCTCCTACACACACACACACACACACACACACACACACACACACACACACACACACACACACACACACACACACACACACACACACACACACACACACACACACACACACACACACACACCCTCTCTCTCTGTCTCCTACACACACACCCTCTCTCTCTGTCTCTGACACACACACCCTCTCTCTGTCTCCTACACACACACCCGATCTCTCTCTGTCTCCTACACACACACCCTCTCTCCCTCTCTGTCTCATACAGACACACCCTCTCTCCCTCTCTGTCTCATACACACACACCCTCTCTCCCTCTGTCTCCTACACACACACCCTCTCTCTCTGTCTCCTACACACACACCCTCTCTCCCTCTCTGTCTCCTACACACACACCCTCTCTCTCTGTCTCCTACACACACACCCTCTCTCCCTCTCTGTCTCCTACACACACACCCTCTCTCCCTCTCTGTCTCATACACACAAACCCTCTCTCTCTTTGTCTCCTACACACAGTCTCCATGGATATGAACCATACACAGTCCATGCTATGTAGTTATTTTACATTTGCGATATCTCTATTAATTTGACATTGTAATCCTTTAGTAGATTCTTCATAGCGATTTAGGGCATTCATCTTAAGATAGCTAGGTGGGACAACCACATATCACAGTCATAGTAAGTACATCTTTTCTCAAAGTAGCTTTCAGCAAAGTCAGAGCTAGTGAAGGAGAAAAAGAGTATGTGTATATTCGCGTGTATGTGTGCGTCTCTCGTCCAACCTTGGTGTTGGCCGGCTTCTCTCTGGGGCCCATCTGTGTAACCATGGTGATTGAGCGATCTCCATCTTTGTGTGTTAATCTGGTCTTCCCTGGGGCCGCAGCACAGAGGAAGGTGATGCAGAATAAGAAGTGCTCATTAATTTCACTAAAACTGCTTGTGGGCAGGGACTGCTGTCTGAACGATACCTCAGAGAGTCTAGTGTGTGTATGTGTTTGTATGTGTGTGTTTGTAATTCCACTGTAAGGGGAAGAAGGGATTTCGAGGAGTGTGTGTATCTGCGTGTGGGTGTGTGTGTGTGTGTGTGAGATGTCTTCAGTCAGGGGTATGCTTTGACAGCAGGGGGACTTGGGATGGCAGCTGCTGGGTAATTTGAGTTTGAGCAATGTTGTGTCAGACTCTCTTCCAAACACCAACGGACGCAGCGATGCACACACACACACACACACACACACACACACACACACACACACACACACACACACACACACACACACACACACACACACACACACACACACACACACACACACACACACACACACACACACACACACACACACACACACACACACACACACACACACACACACACACACACACACACACACGAAACACGCTTGGCTGGAATCAAACAGCAGGTCCACAGATCCTGATAGTCTGCGTTCGACATTACAGGCTACCTTGTAATCGCTACAGTTACTGAATGAGTGAAGCAAACCTGAGTACCACAACAGAGCTTTGAGTGTCTAACTTCTCTCTCTGAAATCAAATCTCAATGTAATAGACTTCCATTTTACAGAATAGTTGCATTATCTGGCCAGAGACTTACAGCCCAGTATAGTAGTCTATGCAGATCTTCTAAGTATAACTTGACCACAAGGCACTTGGGACCATATGAACACCAATTTACTGGAAAACCTATGTTTCAAACTCCATTTTCAACTTTGCGTTGACAGAATCAGTTCAGATCAGAGTGTGTGAGCGAGTTTGTAAGTGAGTATACGGACATGAGTGTGAGTGTGAGTGTGTGTGTGTGTGTGTGTGTGTGTGTGTGTGTGTGTGTGTGTGTGTGTGTGTGTGTGTGTGTGTGTGTGTGTGTGTGTGTGTGTGTGTGAGAGAGAGAATCAATTACTGAGGGAGAGAGGCAGTGAGACAGTTCAACAGAGGCTTGCAATTCCTGGCTAGTGACACGACCACAGTGTAGGAGTTAACATTGTTCACATTCATAAGAAGTGTGTGGGTGTGTGTGTGTGTGTGTGTGTGTGTGTGTGTGTGTGTGTGTGTGTGCGTGCGTGCGTGCGTGCGTGTGTGTGTGTGTGTGTGCGCGCGTGTGTGTCAGAGACGATACAGTACGTTCTACTCTGTTCTGCTGACTAACCCAGACTCCAGGACTCTCCGTCCATCTCACTGCTAAGTGTTTGACCAATAAAGACAACTCTATGACACGTTGAAGAGAGATAGAATTCTGTACATGTTGTTTAATGCACAACTCAATACTCTAATGTAACCTAATAGCAGCCCTGCCTGTCCAGAGTTAAGACTACAGGTCTAACAGTCCAGGTGCTGTTTCTCCACTGGGGGAATGTAATGACCCGAGCCAGAGAGGACAATGTTACAGTGATAATCTAGTTAGAATGACCTCACTGGTTCTCCTCCACTATACTGATGTCTGTATGTTTATCTTTTGAATTCAAGAGATATGGCAGCTACAGTGCAGCTCAAGACGTTTCTCATTTCCTTATTCATACTCCACTCATCCCAGTTCTCCACTTTCTCTCTCCTCCACTCCCCCTTATCTACTACCCCCCCCCCCCCCGTCTGCCTCTCCCCCCCGGTTCCTATCACTCTCTCTGCCCCACACTTCTCCACTCATCTTCCACTCATCCTTCTCTGCTATCCCTCCTTCTCTGCTATCCCTCCTTCTCTGTGCTGTATCAGTGAATAATTGGAGTATTTGACAGATCAGACCGTCTCATGGTGTATCTAGTGGATTGGCATGCCTGAGGCGCCCACTTGGCTTGGCAGACAGGTTTGGCTTCAGCTGCAAACTCTGCCCGTTTTTGCATTCACACACACAGCTTCGATGCCACATTTGTGTACAAGAGAAACAAAGGAGTGGAAAATATGAACTGATGAGATGAGAATGAAATCTGCCTGGTAGCTGAGATACAGATATCAGTTCTCTCCAACCTCCTCAGATCACTGAAACATCTGACAAATAATGTAGAAAGAGAATTTTCTCTACATTCATTACTGTTATCTTCCAGAGTAGTGTGGCATGAAGAAAATATGGAGCATTGTTTGTTATTGTGCGTTATCTTATTTCATAAATCCGGTTGGTGTTAGTGATAGGTCTCATCACTCCTATCTCAGCTTTGCCCAGTGTGTGTGTGAGATCCAGTGACGCCCACTCTGATTGGTTATTCTGTGGGGTGAGGTCACATTCCAGCAGAGATCATAGTTGGTGATGTGGGCTGGGGCATGTGGTTCGGCCTCAACCTCAGAACAGGCATAGAAGAACAAGAGGTGGAAATGAGGAGGAGGCAGAGGAAGAGGATGAGGAGGAGGAGAAGAGTGGGTGTGTGTGGGGGGGAGACAGAGAGAGACCCTATTGAGAGACCCAGAGAGAGACAGAGAGAGACCCTATTGAGAGACCCAGAGAGAGACAGAGAGAGACCCTATTGAGAGACCCAGAGAGAGACAGAGAGAGACCCAGAGAGAGACAGAGAGAGACCCTATTGAGAGACCCAGAGAGAGACAGAGAGAGACCCTATTCTGAGAGGTGAAGTAGTCTGACAGAGTATCTTTGCTTAGCGAGACTGCTGCTCCAATCAGAACAGAAGACAGGAGAGCGTCGTGGCCACAGCCCGAGAGATCATCCACCACAGCCCGAGAGATCATCCACCACCGCCAGAGAGATCATCCACCACCACCAGAGAGATCATCCACCACCGCCCGAGAGATCATCCACCACCGCCAGAGAGATCATCCACCACCGCCAGAGAGATCATCCACCACAGCCAGAGAGATCATCCACCACAGCCCGAGAGATCATCCACCACCGCCAGAGAGATCATCCACCACAGCCCGAGAGATCATCCACCACCGCCAGAGAGATCATCCACCACCGCCAGAGAGATCATCCACCACCGCCAGAGAGATCATCCACCACCGCCAGAGAGATCATCCACCACCACCAGAGAGATCATCCACCACCGCCAGAGAGATCATCCACCACAGCCCGAGAGATCATCCACCACCGCCAGAGAGATCATCCACCACAGCCCGAGAGATCATCCACCACCGCCAGAGAGATCATCCACCACAGCCCGAGAGATCATCCACCACCGCCAGAGAGATCATCCACCACCGCCAGAGAGATCATCCACCACCGCCAGAGAGATCATCCACCACCGCCAGAGAGAGGACCCCTTAGGTATGAAAACTTGAGAGGTGGCCAACAAACTGCCTGACAGATCAATCATTCCATCCCCTATGGGAGATGACCCCGAACAGGAGATGGAGGGTGAGGTGGCCAAGATGCTGCCTGACTGATACAGGACACACAGAGAGGTGGCCAAAACACTGTCTGACCCATCACTCATCCTCGAGCCACAGAAGAGGGTACACACACATATGATGGCATGTACACACACTCAGAGAACTAAATGACTCTGGGCCCCTGTAGGACATGAGGCCACTGGAAAATTCAATTATTTACTAATTTATTTACTAATCAAACTGTCATTATTGTGCATAATGACATGTGTGTGTGGACAGAATGGCTGGCTGGAGCACCCAGTGATTTGCCATTGATATGTTCATATTTAAATGACTGATTTGCGTGTGATGTGTACACATTTAAATGACTGATTTGCGTGTGATGTGTACACATTTAAATTGTAACATTTAAATGACTGATTTGCTGATTTAAATGACTGATTTGTGATGTGTACACATTTAAATGACTGATTTGCGTGATGTGTATTTACTACTGATTTGATTTACACATTTAAATGACTGATTTGCGTGTGAAACATTTAAATGACTGATTTGCGTGTGATGTGTACACATTTAAATGACTGATTTGCGTGTGATGTGTACACATTTAAATGACTGATTTGCGTGTTTAAATGACTGATTTGCGTGTGTACACATTTATGACTGATTTAAATGACTGATTTGCGTGTGATGTGTACACATTTAAATGACTGATTTGCGTGTGATGTGTACACATTTAAATGACTGATTTGCGTGTGATGTGTACACATTTAAATGACTGATTTGCGTGTGATGTGTACACATTTAAATGACTGATTTGCGTGTGATGTGTACACATTTAAATGACTGATTTGCGTGTGATGTGTACACATTTAAATGACTGATTTGCGTGTGATGTGTTTAAATGACTGATTTGCGTGTGATGTGTACACATTTAAATGACTGATTTGCATGTGTACACATTTAAATGACTGATTTGCATGTGTACACATTTAAATGACTGATTTGCGTGTGATGTGTACACATTTAAATGACTGATTTGCGTGTGATGTGTAAATTTAAATGACTGATTTGCGTGTGATGTGTACACATTTAAATGACTGATTTGCGTGTGATTTAAATGACTGTGTACACATTTAAATGACTGATTTGCGTGTGATGTGTACACATTTAAATGACTGATTTGCGTGTGATGTGTACACATTTAAATGACTGATTTGCGTGTGATGTGTACACATTTAAATGACTGATTTGCGTGTGATGTGTACACATTTAAATGACTGATTTGCGTGTGATGTGTACACATTTAAATGACTGATTTGCGTGTGATGTGTACACATTTAAATGACTGATTTGCGTGTGATGTGTACACATTTAAATGACTGATTTGCGTGTGATGTGTACACATTTAAATGACTGATTTGCGTGTGATGTGTACACATTTAAATGGTTGTGATGGCCTATCCATCCTCGGCTGTCAAGAGGAGCATCTGTCTCCTCCTCTTCTCCCCTTTCCCTCCCTCTCTCCTTGTACTCCCTCATCTCTTTTCCCTCCTCTTCTTTATCCTTTCATTTCCCCCCCTCCCATTCCTAGCCCCTTTAATGTGTGTAATGCGTGATCCTTATCCTTTTAAAAATCACCCCTTCCAGGGAGGCCAATTCCCTCATCCCTTCTATCTTTTTTTAATAGTGGAAATGGTGGGAGAGAGCGAGGGATTACAGCTCAATAACAGAGCATGGCATTATGACTCCCCGTTCCCCACCCACACACGGCTTAACAGAGGGGAGAAAACCTGCTTTAGCATTGTAACCTGAAAATACTCTCCTCGTATAGAAAGGCATTTAGGACCAATAAACAGCAATAAGACACAATCACATTCAGTGACGGGATAAATGAAAGCCATTCATCATGGTGACAGAACGCTTTCACTTGACTGCTGCTTTTCCAATAGCCGGCGAGCATAAACACGTTCGTTTGCCTCGCCAACGCCAGCCATGCTTCTGTGTGGTTTAGAATCGGGGATCTGGTATAAACAAGACTTAGCTCTCAATCATTATGAGGTTGTTTCTTGGGAGCGATTGTGGGTTAACTTGAAATTCCATGTTTTACAGACCACAACTATTTCTCTGTTTTATCCCAGTTCCTCTCATATGGAACAATCCCCTGGGCAGACAGGTGTGTGTTTGACCCGGTGGGTCTGTCTGTCTCTGATAAGGAATGAGAGTGACATTCGACTGTTCAATCAAAAGCTGTGTGTGGAAGTCTCCAGCGGAAGATAGGGAGGGAGGGAGAGAGGACGGGTGTAAGGGAGGGAGATAAAAGAAAAGCTGAGGTAAGGAGTGAGAGAGGAGATGCAAGGTGCACCCCCTGTGGTAATGGCCCTGCCCTGACACAGACAGGAGTGAGAGAGAAGATGCAAGGTGCACCCCCTGTGGTAATGGCCCTGCCCTGACACAGACAGGAGTGAGAGAGGAGATGCAAGGTGCACCCCCTGTGATAATGGCCCTGCCTTGACACAGACAGGAGTGAGAGAGGAGATGCAAGGTGCACCCCCTGTGGTAATGGCCCTGCCCTACACAGACAGGAGTGAGAGAGGATAAAGAAGAAGTAGGAGAGGGAGAAAAGGCAGAGGAGAGGAAGAGATGGAGAAAAGGCAGGGGAGATGGAGAGTGCTATCTCTGTGTTAAATACAGTAGTTCTGCCCTGGCTGGACCTCACTCTCCAGGCTGTGCCAAGCCCAGTGATTTATGGGCTATTTGGAGATAGCTGGGCCATGTACACCATTCCTCACCCAGGCCAAAAACTGAAGAACAGAGGGGAGAGGAGGAGGAGAGGAAAGGAAGGAGGAGGGATGGCGAGAGAGAGGGGGCCAAATTATAGGGGAAGAAAAAAGTATAGGGAGGAGCAGGAGAGGAGAGGAATGAATAAATGGGAGAGGGGAAAGAGGAGGAGGATCAGAGATGAGGAGTGTAAGAGAGATGAGAAGATGGAATGAGTGTCTGAAAGGGGGAGGAGGAGGGGTAGAGGAGAGAAGCCTGCACTTTGATCTGGACCAAATATCATTGGTATTCACCATCAACACCAGAGAATACATTTACCCCCCCCCCCTCTCTCAACTCTCTCCTGTTCACCGTACCTCTTTACTCCTCCAGCTCCACTACACAGCTAACAGGTACATTCTTCATCCACACTCCATACAGTATCTCCACAACTCAAAGCCCTACTCCCCTCTGACACTGTTAAATTGCAGCGCTTTGGACAATACATCTGTGAATGTGTGTATACAGTACGTGGTTGTGTGTGTGCGTGTGCGTGTGTGTGTGTGTGTGTGTGTGTGTGTGTGTGTGTGTGTGTGTGTGTGTGTGTGTGTGTGTGTGTGTGTGTGTGTGTGTGTGTGTGTGTGTGTGTGTAGGGGGGGGTGTCCCCGCCAGAAGAACGACTACAGACCTGCAGACCTGCAGACCTACAGACCTACAGACCTACAGACATACAGACATACAGACCTACAGACCTACAGACCTACAGACCTACAGACATACAGACCTACAGACATACAGACCTACATACATACAGACATACAGACATACAGACCTACAGACATACAGACCTACAGACCTACAGACCTACAGACCTACAGACATATAGACATACAGACCTACAGACCTACAGACCTACAGACCTACAGACCTACAAACATACAGACCAACAGACATACAGACCTACAGACATACAGACCTACAGACATACAGACCTACAAACATACAGACCTACAGACCTACAGACATACAGACCTACAGACCTACAGACCTACAGACCTACAGACCTACAAACATACAGACCTACAGACCTACAGACCTACAGACATACAGACCTACAGACATACAGACATACAGACCTACAGACATACAGACCTACAGACATACAGACATACAACAGACATACAGACATACAGACCTACAGACCTACAGACCTACAGACCTACAGACCTACAAACATACAGACCTACAGACCTACAGACCTACAGACATACAGACATACAGACCTACAGACGCACAGACCTACAGACATACAGACCTACAGACTTACAAACATACAGACCTACAGACATACAGACATACAGACCTACAGACCTACAGACATACAGACATACAGACCTACAGACCTACAGACCTACAGACCTACAGACATACAGACATACAGACCTACAGACCTACAGACATACAGACCTACAGACATACAGACATACAGACCTACAGACCTACAAACATACAGACCTACAGACCTACAGACCTACAGACCTACAGACCTACAGACATACAGACCTACAGACCTACAGACCTACAGACCTACAGACATACAGACCTACAGACCAAACATACAGACCTACAGACCTACAGACCTACAGACCTACAGACCTACAGACCTACAGACAGACCTACAGACCTACAGACCTACAGACATACAGACCTACAGACCTACAGACCTACAGACCTACAGACCTACAGACCTACAGACCTACAGACATACAGACCTACAGACCTACAGACCTACAGACATACAGACCTACAGACATACAGACCTACAGACCTACAGACATACAGACCTACAGACATACAGACCTACAGACCTACAGACCTACAGACCTACAGACATACAGACCTACAGACCTACAGACCTACAGACATACAGACCTACAGACATACAGACCTACAGACCTACAAACATACAGACCTACAGACCTACAGACCTACAGACATACAGACATACAGACCTGACCCTTCAAACTAAAAACGAATAAGAGATTCAGGAGTGGAGAAAGGAGACAGAGAGAGATGAACAGTGTTACAGACATACAGACCTACAGACATACAGACATACAGACCTACAGACATACAGACCTACAGACCTACAAACATACAGACCTACAGACCTACAGACCTACAGACACAGACATGACCATAAACTGCTGAGATGATCATGACAGAGAGAGGGAGGGAGATCATGGAGGGAGGGAGGGAGGGAGGGAGGGAGGGAGGGAGGGAGGGAGGGAGGGAGGGAGGGAGAGACCATTATATTTCCTCTGCAGTCTTATCCCAGGTATTCAGCGTAACGACAACCCCATTATTAAGAGTTCATGTGAATGTGAGCAGCAGGAATCTCAACTGCATACTGATCCAGAATCAGTACCATGACCAAACAGCATGACTTAACCTGTGATCATTAAGCATAATGACTCGTGTTGGACTAGCATGTTACTGCCATTCTGTCTGTCTGATGCCTTCACCAACCTGGCCCTAGCACAGTAATCACCCTGGTGATTTCCCTAGCTGCACTTGTTTCTGGCGGTCACCATGGCTTTGCACAGCGGTTGTCTCATGGTCTACTTCCTCTCAGAGTCGACCAGGCTCCAGAGAGAACAACAGATTCAGAGAGAACAGCAGACCCCACCTGACCTAAACCTGCAACCCTCCCTCAGTCAGCCCCGCCCCCTCTCTCTTCTTCTCCTCCCCTCCCCTCCCCTCTCTTCCGCTCCTCGCCTCTCCCTCAGTCAGCCCCGCCCCCTCTCTTCTTCTCCTCCCCTCCCCTCTCTTCCGCTCCTCGCCTCTTCCTCAGTCAGCCCCGCCCCCTCTCTCTTCTTCTCCTCCCCTCCCCTCTCTTCCGCTCCTCGCCTCTCCCTCAGTCAGCCCCGCCCCTCTCTCTTCTTCTCCTCCCCTCCTCTCTCTTCTTCTCCTCCCCTCCCCTCTCTTCCGCTCCTCGCCTCTCCCTGTCAGCCCCGCCCCTCTCTCTTCTTCTCCTCCCCTCCCCTCTCTTCTGCTCCTCACCCCTCCCTCAGTCAGCCCCGCCCCTCTCTCTTCTTCTCCTCCCCTCCTCTCTCTTCTTCTCCTCCCCTCCCCTCTCTTCCACTCCTCGCCTCTCCCTCAGTCAGCAGGATTTCCTCTTCATGCTATGTTTATGTTTATGTTTATGTTCCTTCCCCTGACACCCCTCCCTCTGTTCTCTAAACATCTTAACACTAATGGACAGGCCCACGTACATACTTCTCCCCAAGAGTCCTTATAGGGATCCGACACAC